>NC_079223.1:11902845-12165071 GCF_029633865.1 Lampris incognitus
AAAGCGCCGCTGTGACGAGGAAAACCGAGCCACTTTTTTTTTAAGAATATTACGGCCCTTTTTTTAGCTGGGGGGGGGGGTTACGCGAGCATTTACAGTATGGGCAAAGTGAGCTCCCCGAGCCCTTGAGCATTGCGGCATTTGACAAAAATACCCACGCAGCGATGACCTTAACCACGACAACCCCCCCTCCCCCCCCCTCCCCCCGTCTTCTCTCCCGCACGAACAACTTCTTTGTCGGTGTGCGGCCGCCATTTCCAACCGTGTTTAAAGTTCATTAGGTAGTTATACCGATGATTAACATACTGCCTGGCCCCGTCACTGAACTTTGTTTGACCAAAAGGTGACGGGTTATAACTCCGCAACAGCTGTCAGCACTCGTATATATGATTCATATCCTGCTGGAGTGCCTCTGAGCAAATCACTCAACCCGCCCGCTACCTGCCCACATCTCGGTCCTGACACCTCGTCCCAGATCTCCAGAAATAGGCTCCTAATCAATCATGATAATCAACCCATCATGAGGGAAGGAAGTCTATCTATCTATCTATCTATCTATCTATCTATCTATCTATCTATCTATCTATCTATCTATCTATCTATCTATCTATCTATCTATCTATCTATCTATCTATCTATCTATCTATCTATCTATCTATCTATCTATCTATCTATCTATCTATCTATCTATCTATCTATCTATCTGTCTGTCTGTGATGGACATCAGGTAGCATGAGAATAAACTATAGAATAAACTTTTTTTTTCCCCCCAATTTTTTTTGTGACTGTTTTGCTGACCTCTTAACCTCACTTACATCATGTCCCTTGCTTTTTGGTTTGGGAACAAAAGATAGACATCAATAATGATTTTATGCTAAATAGCTGGTTTCAGGTCATTTGGCGAGCACTTAATTATTTTAATGGGTAAAAGAGCGGTCTTTAGAGAAAAATTAACCAACTTGCCCAGGCGAGCTTGCGGTGTGCCACCTCCAGCAAGGCAGTGGAGACCCAATAGATGACACCCATGCAAATGTATTTGTTAAAAAAGAAGAAGGAAAAAAGGCGCCCGGGAGTGTCCCTCTGTAGTGGAGCACGTGACGTGAATATAACCTGAGACGAGAAGAAGCCAGGGACAAAGAAACACCGCAAACTCCGAGGTATTAGGTCTGAGCTTGAATATGTGTGTAGATGCGTGTGTGCTTAATTGTGTAACGGTGGCAAATACTTCTCTCTCAGACCCAGGTTCAACTTCAGACCTCCAGAAGTTTTGCTTCGTAATTGTCTGAACTCAAATGCGGTAAACTAACCGTTCACATTTGTAGGTAAAACCTCAGTCTTGCTCCATCTCAAACTGTAAAACCTAAAGATTAGGACACACACACTATTTCTCTGGCTAGTGCATCCCAGCCAGCAAAATATTCGCAGATAAAGTTATGTGAAAAATGTGGGTGAGGCATAAACGCATGCACACCTATACACACACACACACGCACGCACGGCGAGAAACAGAAGGAGAACGACTACCAGCCATGATCTGTAAATCCCCTTGCTGCAGAAAGAACAGGAGGTGAAGACGATGATGGAGGTTAGATGAGAACGAAGCAAGAGAGGAAAGAGGATCAGCGCCACCAGCTGAGGCAAAAAAACCCCCACATAACTGACTGACTGGTTCTCGGTAGTGAAGGGAGCAGATCAACACAGATCACGCACACATGGACGGAGGGGTTAACGTGAGGTTTGACATGGGGGAGAGATGGAGAAGGATAGGAAGGGGAGGAAGCGGAGAAGGAGAAGGAGGAGAAGGATCTGTGGTTACAGTTGAACAACTGGAGGACAGATGTGCCAAGAACAGGCAGTCGGAGAAAGAAAGAAAGAAAGGCGAGAACGAGGGAAGGGAAGGGAACGGGGAGGAGGATGACGGGGTGATGGGGTGGGTACGGCAGTCGAGCAGATAATTATCGGCTGTGTCGGACAACATCTGTTATGTCAGCATTCCAGCCGTCAACCCGGGCAGAGGACAAGCTGAAACCGCCTGCAGGGTTCATGGCCGTTTAGCTCCCTGAAGATTCACCCTGCAGATCGCCCGAAGGCCCTATCTAACACACGAGTTTCAGCGGTCTGAACCTCGCGCTTACCTTAGAGCTTCACATACTCCAGTAGACCGCCAAAGAGCCTCTGAGCAAGGCATCAACCCTCTGCCTGCCACCTAAAATGGATTCCTGCGTAGTTCAGCTCCTTTGCTCCACATGTTTGGGTCTGCGATTGACAGTGGGGACGGGGGAACATGGTGGAGAGAGGCTGGTAAAGAAGAGACACGGGTTTACGTGGTATCTCCTAAAACTGGCCCCTATACAACCGTCAGGATCCAACTTAAATGAACAAGTTCCCCTTCAAAATGAAAGATTCACCAATTAAGAAATTTCGCACGGCCTCTGCAAAACAGTTGCTGGAATGCACATAAATCTCATGAATGGAAGTGACTGCTTACCTTGAAGCGCCACTTATGAAATAACAAATTGTGAAATGAAAATCATCTGCGGCCTTTAAAGAGTAAACCCTAGACCATTTTAGTGAGTTTGCTGACATCTACAGGTTAAACGGCATGTAAAGGTTAAAACACGGCAGGTTGGTGTAGGTGCTGGGTGATGCTAGCATAGCAGGATAGACACCGCCGCAGATCATCCTGTAGTATTGCTCTCTCGCATGTAGGTGTGATTAAAAAACCAGAATTGACGGTGCCACTGACTTCTGCTAGTGTTGGCCGTGTCTGTCTCTCTAGCAGTGCTCATAGGTTTGTTATCAGCCCTGTCGGGTGGCTCTTTGGCTCCGCATTGTGCACTGAAATAGTGTAATGTACGCCTTGTCGTGGATTATCCCTTAACATTACTTAACCTAGCGGATAACCAGTGGAGAAATACCCGGAAGTTGTGTTGCAGGTGTGCTGCTCGGTGACGTGAGAGTTGAACTCGGGCTCTACGTTGGAGAACGAACAGTCCAATCGCATCCTGCCATTGTGCTGTCCTACTTCTATCCTGACCTCTGTCAGTCAGCAATGTGAGTAACAACTACTGGATCTGACTGGCTGTATTAGTGGCTGGCTGACTGAATGACTGACAGACTGACTGATCGTCTTTGTTGCTGGCTGGCTGACTGAACATTTGACTGACTCCCTGACAGATTGACTGGCTGTCTTAATGGCTGGCTAACTATCTGACTGACTGACTGACTGATCTACTGAGCAATTGGCTGAATACACAGAGCACCAGCGACCGACCTACCGTCTGTTGTGTATGCAGCATGTAAACACATTGCACCGGCCCCTGGGCACCGGGGAGCCAGTGTGAAGTCTAGTCCGGTATCGCTGGTTCCTAAACGGTGTTTCTCTGGGACATTTGCAGCCAGCTCACACGTAGATAGGATGCAGAGACTGAGGCTGCACCTGAAGTCGCATACTAGCGTACTATTTAGTACACCAAAGTAGTACGCGAGGGTTTTTTGTATGTCCGAAACCAAAGTAAGCACCAAACAGTGTGCGAAACATACCAGGGTGTCATACTACATCCAGAAAAATGTTGTGGTATTAAAAGACCGGACCACGCATCCGGGTAGCGTAGCGGTCTATTCCGGTTGCCGACCAACGTGGGGATCGGCGGTTTGAATCCCCACGTTGCCTCCAGCTTGGTCGTCCCTACAGACACAATTGGCCGTGTCTGCGGGTGGGGAGCCGGACGTGGGTATGTGTCCTAGTCGCTGTACTAGCGCCTCCTCTGGTCGGTCGAGGCACCTACTCGGGGGGGGGGGTGCTGGGGGGAATAGCGTGATCCTCCCATGCGCTCCGTCCCCCTGGTGAAACTCCTCACTGTCAGGTGATAAGAAGCGGCTGGCGACTCCACATGTATCAGAGGAAGCATGTGGTTAGTGTGCAGCCCTCCCCGGGTCGGCAGAGGGGGTGGAGCAGCGACGAGTGGGGTAATGGGCCAAGGACATTTGGGAGAAGAAGGGCCCCCCTCCCAGAAAAAAAACAACACCGGACCACTACGCTGGCGTGAGTATCCCACAATACATTGCCATACTTCGCAGCAACAACCATCAATGGCGGAGGGCGATGCAAAACCCAGCCGGCGGAACCGGTTAAATGTAAGTGGTACTTTTCCTCTGTGCCGAGCAGAACGTAGTTAAATTCATCATTTGTTTTCGTTTTAAAAAAGATGCGGGTCGCCACAACAGTAGAAGTTTAAACGCAGCGTGTCATCATCGACCCACGAGGAGCTGAAATGAAGTGGCGCGGCTTTATGGCAGTAGTGCGTCTGAAATAGCCGTCACACTTCTCACTCGCATGCTCACAGGGCGCAGGAAGATGGCGGGCGAGTGTGGCGTGAGAGTTCAGACGCGGCCCGAGAGACAAATCCATTGCCAACCTCAACTGTTAGAGTGTGTTCCTTCACAGAGGAGATGGGCCCTTTGTCTGTGTGTGCATCTTGGGGGGGGGGGGGTCAGGAAAGGGACAGAGGGAGACAGAAGGACAGACAGACAGACGGAGAGAAAGCGGGAGAGGGTGCAGGCTTGTGAAGATGTACTGAGTGTGCATGCTCGTATGGGTGTTTGTGTGTATGAGAGAGAGAAAGTGAGACGGAAAGACAGACGTACATGTGCAGGGACAGAAACCTCTGTACATACATATACGTCTGTGTTTACATGTGAGTAAGAGAGAGACAGAGAGACAGACAGAGAGAGAGAGAGACAGACAGAGAGAGAGAGACAGACAGAGAGAGAGAGAGACAGAGAGACAGACAGAGAGAGAGAGACAGAGAGAGAGAGAGAGAGAGAGAGAGAGAGACAGAGAGGGGAAATGAGTGCGTTTGTTTGACATATAAGTACACGTTGGTCTATGAAAAGGAGCGCAAGTGAGTAAATATGTGCAAGTGTGTCTGAGAGGAAGAGAGAGGGAGAGGGAGGAAGAGAGAGGGAGAGGGATGAGGGAGAAAAGAACAGAAAGGAAGGGAAGAGAGAGATGGGAAAGCAAGTTTAAGGGACAGAGTTTTAGGAGGAAAGTGACAGGCAGGGAAGTGTGAGACAGAGTGAGAGAGAGAGAGAGAGAGAGAGAGAGAGAGAGAGAGAGAGAGAGAGAGAGAGAGAGAGAGAGAGAGAGAGAGAGAGAGAGAGAGAGAGTGAGAGGGAGGGAGAGAGAGAGTGAGTGAGAGTGAGAGGGTGAGTGAGAAAATGAGAGAGAGAGAGTGAGAGAGAGAGAGTGAGTGAGAGTGAGAGAGAGCGAGAGATAGAGAGAGAGAGAGAGAGAGAGAGAGAGAGAGAGAGAGAGAGAGAGAGAGAGAGAGAGAGAGAGAGAGAGAGAGAGAGAGAGAGAGTTTGTTTGCAGTATAAGTGCGTGAGTACAAGAGGTCAGGCAGAGTTCAGGGAGAAAACGTTAAAACAATCCCAGGCTAAATCAAGCAACCAGTGACCCAACTGTTCCCATTATGTCCCTTCAAGAACAGAGGGAGAGAGAGAGAGAGAGAGAGAGAGAGAGAGAGAGAGAGAGAGGAGAGAGAGAGAGAGAGAGAGAGAGAGAGAGAGAGAGAGAGAGGCAGAGAAGAGGGGAGAGAGAGGAGAGTTGTGAGGATAAAGAGAGCAGATTTCTGGACCCCCTTTTTTGAAAACTGCATTCAAGGCAGAAAAAAGAAAGAGAGACATAGCTAAGTGGCAGGGAGAAAAAAGAGGGGGAGCGAGAGAGAGAGACAGAGATGGACTGAGAGACAGACAAGCAAGAGAAAGGGAGAGAGCGACGAGGGAGAGACAATGAAGGATGAGTGGAAGACAGAGGAGAGTCAGATGAACTCCGGGAGGAGGGAGAAGGACGGAGATAGAAAGTATCAACAAATAGAGTATCAAAGGAAAGGAAGAGGTTAGAGAGCAAGAGAAATGGAAGGATAGACTGAAAGAGAGACAGGCATGGCACAAGTCCATGACTACTGGGATGGCATCCAGCGCCTTACCCTGCCCCCGTCCATAGGCTTGTGGTTGTGTCAGGAAGGGCAGCCGATGTAAAATTTGGCCAAATCCGTACGTGGACTGACATGCTGAATATGGAGCTGCCGGGGAAGAGGAGAGGAGGAGGGCCAAAGAGGAGGTTTATGGATGTGGTGAGGAGGACATGCAGGTGGCTGTGTGACAGAGGAAGATGCAGAGGACAGGAAGAGATGGAAAACGGATGATCCGCTGTGGCGACCCCTAACGGAGCAGCCGAAAGTAGTAGTAGTATGCGGACTGACAAGACCATACCGGATCGATCGAGGCCCGGGTTAACAACGGCCGCCATTGGTGCTGTGCCCTCACAGGGTGCTGATGGGAACTGTAAAATTCGCTGTGGCGACCCCTGAGAAACAGGGTACAAGCCAGAAGAAGAAACCCGAAAGAGAGAGAAAGGTGTAAGAGAGGTTGCCGAGGTTGGAGATAGAGATTTATACATCAATATCAAGCCTTCCTTACTTTAAAACATTATTTATTTTATAGCACTTTTTAAAACGCTTCTGAGTCTGTCAGTCCCATAGAGGAAGTACAGGAGATATACACTCACCCACTAACTGACTGCCTGTATCACTTATTACCTGCCTGTACAAATACGAATGCCGATAGTTTGAGCACTAAAATGCATACAGATACAGACAGTGTAAAACACATAGAAGATAGAGAGAGTGGTGCTGGGGTACACCACAGTCTCTGTATGGGCTATTCCCAACTATGAAGGTAGACAGTTCGGGCAGGGGGGTTTAATTGCAACATTGCATTTCCCCCTGCACGAAATAGATAGCATTTCCCCCTGCATCGCGGCCATGTGATGCACTCATATTTGTCAAATTTATTACCAGGGCATCAATTTTAATGTCCCCACAAGGATACAACTCCTTCAAACTACTGCCGATAACCTGCGTCTCCACGACATGGAAGATCCTGCCAGGCACCATAGCAGCTAGGCTGAATGAGCACATGAGGGAATTGGGAACAACACCAGAGGGTCAGAATCAGTTTTATTTGGCCAAGTCTGTGTAGGCCTACACATACAAGGAATGGGACTCTGGTTCCTCCATTGCTCTCCGTGTACTTACACAGAATATACATACAGCTAAAACAAAAGACAACAAGGTAAACATAAACATTCAACTACTATGTACAGATACTGAAGTAAGTACTAGGGTACAGTAAGTACAGATACTGGAGTATTTGTTGAGCACTTTTCCTATCATTGAGTGTTTATTTTAACAAAGTTATGTACATATATATATATAGTAAAGAAAAACAGCAATGACATATAACAGGAAGACAACAGTGCAGTGGTGCAGAGTGTAAAAGATGCTGGAATAAATATACTAACAGGTTGCTTTATATACACAAGGTAGGTGGACATGACAGAATATGCATGTATACAGTATACAGTGCTGCTTGAAAGTTTGTGAACCCTCCAGACATGGTCACTGTTTTTGTAAAAAACATTAAAATAAGCTTATTACACATACATCCAAATCCTCCAATTTGTAAAGCACACCTTCCAAATAATGGACACACACACACAAAAAGAGATATATTTTCATTATTTAATTCAACAAAGGTGGTTTATTTCACAAAAACTGAAAATTTAACATGTGCAAAAATATGTGAACCCTTGTATTAGTAGCTTGTGGCTCCTCCTTTTGCAGCCATTACTTCAACCAAACGTCTTCTGTAACCACTAACCAGTCTCTCGCATCTGCTTATGGGGCTTTTTGCCCACTTCTCCTTGCAGAACTCAGCCAGTTGAGAGAGGTTGGAGGGACATCTGGTATGTACCAACTTCTTCAGGTCTCGCCACAACATTTCAATTGGATTAAGGTCCGGACTTTGACTGGGCCAATCCAGAGTACGAATCCTCTTTCTCTGAAGCCATTCCTTTGTAGTTTTGCTGGAATGCTTTGGGTCATTGTCTTGTTGCATAATCCATTTTCGTCCCAGCGTCAACTCCCTGACTGATGGCAGGAGATTCTGGTCAAGAATTTGTTGATATGCCGGAGAATTCATGGTTCCTTGGATAATATGGAGTCGTCCAGGTCCAGAAGCAGAAAAGCAGCCCCAGACCTTCACATTTCCACCACCATGCTTCACTGTTGGGAGGAGGTTCTTTTCTTCATATGCAGTGTTGGCTTTTCTCCAAACATGTTGGTTTTGATTGTGACCAAATAATTCTATTTTGGACTCGTCTGTCCAGAGAATGGACTTCCAGAAGGCCTCTGGTTTGTCCAAGTGCTCTCTGGCAAAGTTGAAATGGGCAGCTTTGTTCTTTTTTGAGAGCAGAGGCTTCCTTCTAGCAACCCTCCCATGAATGTCAAGGCTATTCAATTTCCGTCTGATTGTAGACGCATGCACATTTGTCCCAGATGCTACCAGAGAGGTCTGCAACTCTCTAGAGGTGATGTGTGGGTTGGCCTTTACCTGATTTATTATTTTTCTGGTGCTTCTGGGTGATAGTTTTGATGGGCGTCCACTTCTAGGCAGAGTTGTTGTCATGTTGAAGGCCCTCTATTTGTAAATTATTTGTCTTACAGTGGATGGATGGAGCTGGAATCTCTTGGAGATGGTCTTATAGCCCTCCCCAGACTGATGGGCTATCACTACCCTCTTCTTCATGTCCTCGGATATCTCCTTTGCTCTCGGCATTGTTGATTTGTATGGGACCACAGTGGTTTGGTTGGTTTCCTCTCTCTTTTAATTAGTGCAGGCCAAACCCTTTCCCAAGGATGTCTCATTTCATTGGTCTGCTTAAATGATTAATTAAGCACCCAAATGTGTTTCACCTCAGTCTGTTACCCGCTTGACTTAACCAATGCAGCTGGGGGTTCACTTACTTTTGCACATACACTAATTCCATGTTTCATGTAGTTTTTGGGCTACTTAAACAAGTCCCACTAAACAAGTACATGCGATTGATAAACATATATCTGACATTTCATACATAAAAACTGGTGATGATAAAATAAGAAAATCATGGTAAAACAACAGAAACATCTAAACTGCTCAAGGGGTTCACATACTTTCAAGCAGCACTGTATATACAGCGTCCTTAGATTTATTTTTGTCAATGATGACCTGTTAAAACTGTATTTAAACTACAGGATGTATAGTTTGGTATTTGCAGGTGCAGTGGGTGTTCAGTGTTACGGGTGTACTGTACGGGGATGGTTTCTCACACTGTACGGCCATTTTAAGTGGTCATCAGAGGGACCAGCCTGCTGACAGAAACTGTTCTTGTGTCCGGTTGTTTTGGCGTACAGTGCTCTTTAGTGCCTACCAGGGGGGAGCCAAAGAAAGAAAGTTGAATCTGTTCATCTGGATAGAGTCGAGATTCAAGATTTAGTTAACTGTCATTTTCCTGATGTACCTGCGCACATATATAAAAACGAAATGCCGTTTCTCCCAGCCCACAGCAGTGCAAGAGAAGAGATAAAAGTACACACTCAAAAATTTCCCTGAAAACGATACCGCTAAAAACATGAAAACAGAGAGAACAAAACAAAAAAGTACAAACAAATAACAACGCGGCCCATTAAAGTGCCGTTTCAGTTTAAATGTTGACACCCGATGTCTTGTCTTTTTAGCGGGTAGGTGGATGGGCATGGCCGTGGGGGAGGGGGGGGACAGTTTTGTTAATGATCCTGACTGCTTGTGGGTAGAAGCTATTTAGCATTCTGCTGGATTTAGCACAGATGCTCCTGTACCTCTTCCCAGACGGCAGGAGGGAAAACAAGTTGTGAGAGGGATGGTGAAGGTCCTTAATGACGCTGGAGGCTCTGCGAACACAGCGTTGATGGTAAATCCCCAACAGGAAGGGCAGAGGGGCACAAATGAGCTTTCTAGATGTCTTCACTCTCCTGCCCAGCCGGCGTTGTTCGGTCGCTTTGCGGTTCCCAAACCAGAACGTGAGACCGTAGGTTAGAATACTTTCAGTGGTGCCCCTGTGGAAGGTGGCGAGGGCTGGAATGGGGAGGCTTGGCCTTTTAGGTCTCCAGAGGGGATGGAGCCGCTGTTGGGCCTGTTTTTTTGGACTTTTCCCCCCTTTTCTCACAATTGTACTTAGCCAATTACCCACTCTTCAAAGCCGTCCCAGTCGTTGCTCCACCCCCCTCTGCCGATCCGGGGAGGGCTGCAGACTACCACATGCTGCCTCCCATACATGTGGAGTCGCCAGCCGCTTCTTTTCACCTGACAGTGAGGAGTTTCACCAGGGGGAAGTAGCACGTCGGAAGATCACACTATTCCCCCTAGTTCCCCCTCCCCCCTGAACAGGCACCCCGACCGACCAGAGGAGGCGCTAGTGCAGCGACCAGGACACATACCCACATCCAGCTTCCCGCCTGCAGACTCGGCCAATTGTGTCTGTAGGGACGCCCGACCAAGCAGGAGGTAACACAGGGGTTCGAACCAAAGATCCCCGTGTTGGTAGACAACGGAATAGACCGCAATGCTACCCGGACGCCCCTGTTGGGCCTTTTTAACGATGGATAATGGGTGATACAAATTTTCTGTCAATAAACGTTGTGTCCAGATGAACTGGTTCAACTTTCTTTGATTTTCTTACCTGGCTTATTGAGTATGCATAAAAAAAGAGATACCAGAGGGGAGGAGTTGGAACAGGTTGTGACCTGGGTCTGCTGGGTCTTTAGTGATATTCACCGCCTGTTTCCTGCCTCTGGAGCTGTACAAGTCCTGAACGGAAGGCAGATTGGCATCAATGATTTTCTCCTCAGTCCTGACTTGCCGTTGTAGTCTGTTCCTGTCCTGTTTGGTGGCCGATCCAAACCAGACAGTGATAGATGTGCAGAGAACAAACTTCATTACTGCCGAATAGACCTGAATCAGCAGCTCATGAGGCAAGTTGAACTTCCTGGGCTGAGAGGGTACATCCTGTGCTGGGCCTTTTTGATTATTGTCTCTCTGTTGGACACTCAACTTCGGCCCAGGGAGATTGTGGATCCCAGAAACCTGAAGGTTTCCACAGCAGACACAGTGCTGTATGGTGAAGAAGGGCAGTGTTGGGGAGCTCCTCTTGAAGTCCACTGTCATCTCCACAGTTTTGAGCGTGTTCAACTCCAGGTTGTTATGACCACACCAGAGGGCCAGCTGTATGCAGACTTGTCACCATCCCAGATGAGACTGATGATCGTTGTGTCATCTGCAAACTTCAGGAGTTTAACAGACAGGTCACCGGAGGTGCAGTCATTTGTGTAGAGGGAGAAGAGCGGAGCAAAGGGGAGAGCACACATCCCTGGGGGGTGCCAGTGCTGATTGCCCGAGTGCTGGATATGATTTTCGGGAGCCTCACCTGTTGTCTTCTGTCTGTCAGGAAGTTTTTGATCCACTGACAGGTGGGGGCTGGTACAGTGAGCTGGGTTAGTTTGGAGTGGAGGATGTCTGGGACAATGGTGTTGAACACTGAGAGGAAGTCCACAAATAGGACCTTTGCATATGTCCCTGGGGGGATTAATAGGGGGGAGGGGTGTCGAGGCCGACCCCCCCCCCATTAATGTGGCCTCTGTTGCACCGCCCTGCTGTCCTTTTTACCACCACAAAACTTATTTCAGTTTCCATTGTGCTAAAAAATCGCTATAGCATGCTATCAGGAGGCAAGTTTTGAATTACAAAGATATTGTCCTTGTGAAAGACACAGCGCTGTAAGACGTGGCTCAAGGCTATTCAGAACCCAGCGTATGGAGAAAACAGCCCAGCAGATGTCTTTATGCATGCGCGATAATCCAGGTAAGAAATTCAAAGAAGGGTGAGCCAGTTCATCTGTTGGATGAGTGATGAAACGTGTCTGTCAGTAACCGTTGTATCCAGATGAACTGAGTCAACCTGCTTTGATACCTCAGCAGATGTTTTTGAATTTGCTCATGTGACCACATTTCCACCTCTTCATGCAGCCGAGAATACCGTGACACTTGAAGCAGGTCTTTATCACTGAGCTTGTTTGAAAACAGGAAATGGTTGTACAACTGCCAGAAATGACTTGCGCAAAAGATGCGATGACTGAAAACAGTACAAATATGAACCCGTTTTACAAATCCTAACAATAAAAATGAATAAAAGTAAAGCCCAAACCCTTTGATGAGTAGTGTGTGGTGAATCTTTGAGGTAGGTCTGTGTCTCACAGTTGGTCCACGGCATCATTTACCATGGCAAAGCCTCTGTACAGTCCATCGGTAGGACATCTTGACACACATGTTACCGATCACACAGGCAAGTCTTTTCCCAAAGCTGCTTTTCCCCGAACAGTCTTGTGCCCATTTGAGGAAGAATTTGGGGAAACACTGTATTTCCCCGGTCCCCAATATCTCAGGAGTTTTCTAGAGAGGAGGTGACAGATAAACCTTAAGACCTTATGAGCAGGTTATATTGAAAACTGGAGGTACACGGTAAATGTGCAATTCCTGAGAGAGAGCCATGAAATTGTGTAGTTATTTTATAGAGAAGGGAAGCAGAGGGCATCCAGGTAACGTAGCCGATCGCCGGATCGAATCCCCGTGTTACCTCCGGCCTGGACGGGCGTCCCTACAGACCCAATTGGCCGTGTCTGCAGGTGGGAAGCTGGATGTGGGTATGTATCCTGGCCGCTGCACTAGCGCCTCCTCTGGTCAGTTGGGGCGCCTGTTCGTGGGGGGGGGGGTCTGGTGGGAATAGCGTGATCCTCCCACGCGCTACGTCCTCTTGGCGAAACTCCTCGCTGTCAGGTGAAAAGAAGCGGCTGGCGACTCCACGTGTTTCGGAGGGAACATGTGGTAGTCTGCAGACCTCCCCGGATCGGCAGAGGAGGGTGGAGCAGCGACCGGGACGGCTCGGAAGAGTGGGCTAATCGGCTGGATACAATTGGGGAGAAAAGGGGGGAGGGAATGGAAGCAGTCATTTTGGTCAAGATGAAAAGAAACTAAAGGATTTCTATGGAGAGAATTCCTTTAAGACGCTTCATAACCCTTTGTGAGTCCCTTTATGTCACAGAGATTAAAACCCTTGGATCTGCCGGGGGTATGAAAGGGGGCTTTCCAGGAAAAGGCTGGAGTCGGCTTTGTGGCGTGAAAGAAAGGCGTATCAAGTCATGTCAGGTGTAGTTGTACAGCCCTAAACCACAGTCAGTCAGTCTCAGAGGAGTTCGCCATATGGGAAGTCTGCGACGACGCGGAGGAGCACCGTCCGGTGTCGCATCACCGGCCGAGTACCACACAACCCCGGAACCAGTAGATAGAAAACTAGAGCCGTCGTGCAGCGGACTAAGACGCTTCACTTACGGACAGAGGGAGATCAATCTCAGGACTTTCTCAGCCAAGGAAAATCCCAGGATTTTGCCTGAGAGAGGTTCGACTGAATAATTGGCTATCTGGCCAACCGAATAACTGATTTTGACTGACTAAATAATTCGTCCGCCTGATTGCCAGGCAGTGTGGTTGGTCAGCTGCCTGGTTAGGTAAGCTCTGAAGCGGCTGTCAGGCTTGCAGACTGGTGAAGTGATGGGCTGTTTTGCTATCTGTCTGTCTGTCTGTCTATCTGTGCTAGCGTGTGCCACATACCAGAGCGCAGTTCAAGAGTTCAGTTAATTCATGAACTCTGTCGGGGCACAACACGGCGCTCCGCCACACCCAGCCGCCAGCACATAAAAGCGGAGAGAGAGAGAGAGAGAGAGAGAGAGAGGGAGAGAGAGAGAGAGAGAGAGAGAGAGAGAGAGAGAGAGGGAGAGAGGGAGAGAGAGAGAGAGAGAGAGAGAGGGAGAGAAAGACTGAGAGAGAGTTGGCAAGATAAAGGAAGAGAGACGGGGGGGGGAGAGCAGTGAGTGGAGGAGGAGGGAAAGAGAGATTATATGACTTTACTTTAACCTTCAAGAACACACACGCACGCACACGCACACGCGCACACGTACCTCCAACCCATATATCCCCATATTGTTTCGCGTGTATTCACATTATATATGTTACGTTATCGTGTTTACTCCGCGTGTTGTCTGGGGTTTGTCTTTTACCTATTTCCCTTTGTCATGGACCCCGAGTCTGCAATAACGTTTTGCATTGAATCGCATTGAATATTAAAACTCAAAAAAGTGTGCGTGCGCGCGCGCTCACGCGTGCGCACCTGTGTCGGCCTCGTCCCTGTGCGCATCCCCGTGCCTCTCCGGAGGAGGAGGAGAATACGGAGACGGGTTGTTTTCAGTGTCCGCCGCGCGCGCGCGCGCGCGCGCTCGCACTCGCGCACGGCGGAGGTCAAGTCAAGGTCCGCGGACGAGTCAAACGGGCAGCGGCCGCATTCCTGCGCGAAGGTTTGTGTTCATACGTGCGTCGGAGCGCTGCGCGGCTGTCTGGTCTCCCGGCCTGAGAATCCAAACACGGAGGGGTCGGGACCTCGGCCTATTTGTTTAAAGCCGCAGTAGGTGTCACCGCGCAGAGCAAACCAGCACCAGGCAGAGCTCGCTGTGGAATGACAACAAACACAGGGAGACTGTTGTTATAGCTAATTTGCTAATGTTTTCCCAAAGCCCGGGCTTACCCTGAGAACACAAGACGTTTAACTCGATCAGTGTTGGGTTTTTTTTTTTTTTTTGCCTTTTCACATTTTGTGCTGTTGCCCTCAGCTTAGCGCAGCTCCAGCATGCCCACCCCCCCGGCCCCGCCCCCCCCCCCCCCGCGGTAGCCCGGCCGGCCCGGGTTCTGTTTTAATAGCTTCCTTTCGTCGGCTTAAATTGTTATGATAAGCTGTCAAAATGCACCAGGCTTTTCAGATAAGCTCTGAAAAGAAACAGGGTGAGGACGGAGCATGAAAGCAAAAAAATAATAATAATAATGATAATAATAATAATGACATGAACTTGCGATCATATTGGTGTACATTTTGACTTAAAGGTGTCAGCTGCTCTCTCCAGAGGTGAGCTTATATTCTGGTTCCTGTTCCTGTGGTTAGTTCCTGTTTGTATGTGTCTCCATCTATCTATCTATCTATCTATCTATCTATCTATCTATCTATCTATCTATCTATCTATCTATCTATCTGTCTATCTGTCTATCCCTCTATCTATCTATCTGTCTCTCTCTCTCTCTGTCTCTCTCTATCTATCTGTCTGTCTGTCTGTCTGTCTCTGGGATTTTTCCATTTTGCCATTGAGTGCAGTGACCTTTGATTCACCTTGTTCGTTCTCTCTCTCTCTCGCTCTCTCTCTCTCGCTCTCTCTTTCTGTCCATCTACCTCCTCCATTAGGGTAAATATCCACCTTTTAGCAGCAAGTGGTCTAAAAGTTTGCCCCTCTCCGGAGGAAAGAGCCCCTGGCTCTCAAAGCCAGGACGAATTTAGGAGACCAGTTGGAACTAGAACTCTTTTAAATGAGATGAACTTGGAGTCATTGTGACACACATCTTACAACAAGGCAATCCAAAGAAGAACAAAATCCTTATCTACAATAATGACCCGTGTGTCTGTATTAGTATTAGTATTTGTACAAATGGTACAAAAGAATAGAAGAAAATCCATTGAATAGATTTAATTACACTTTTCACTCTAATGAAGCCGCACTTACAAAAGTGATAAATGATCTTCTTGCCTGTAATAAATTCTGAGTCTATCTCAGTATTAATGATATTTGGTCTTAACACAGATTGCATTGAGGGCTGTGTCAGCATCTCTTGACTGACTGGCTAAAACCCTGTTTGCTTGAGAAAACACAATTAGTGTTTCATGGTAATGGTACCCCTTGATGTTCTGTGTGGAACTTTGGTGTTCCCCAGGGATCAGTTCTTGGCCCTTTTTTATTCACATTATATCTAAGTCTTGTCCAAAGTGTTTACACTTAAGGAATCAGTTTACCTTGCTGTGCAGGTGAAACTCAGTTGTATGTACCTGTAATGCAGAATGATCCCTCCCAATTTAGAAATTTAGAGGTCTGCTTCTCTGCAATTAAAAACTGGATGTCATCTAACTTCTTCCCTCTTTACTTCAACAAAATCGAGATGATGGTTAATGGCAAAGAGAGTGATGGGCATCACTTTGAGAAAGTTAACATTAAAATCTTGACCACTTGGTGATCTCCCAGTGTTCCTCCTCAAAAGTCTGGATGTTGATTTGAGTATGATTCTCTTTTGCACACATTCAAGAAGAGATTATCAAGACTTCTTTTTTCCACAATATTGCTAAAATTCAATTTAAGCAATCGGTTGCTGATGCCAAGAGGTGTGTTTGTTTTGTCCAGATTTGTAATATCCTTTTCTCTGGTCTGACACACACTAGCGCCAAGAACCTCCAGATGGTACAAAATGTCATGGCTTCCGTCTTGAACAACACAAAGTCTGAGCACATCACACCCATCCTAGCATCCGTGCATCCATTCATGGCTCCTTATCCATGCAAGATCTAGTGTTGAAGTGCTGTTGGTAACCTGCTTTGCTCTGTCTGATCTACGTATCAGACCTTATGTACCTTATGTGCTGTACTGAAACCTTTTTTACATTTCAGAAATAACATTTACATGACAAATCAGGAGCAAATGGTGCTATATGGCGAATATTGTTCTAATCAAAATAATTTCACAGCCATTAAAAAAAGAACCAAAACAGATGCATGAAAATTTATCAAGATAAAAGGCAGTGAGACATGCATTCATATATTTTCTTGTTCTTTTCATGTTCTCAAAACTTTTCATGGATTCAAAAAGATGAGTCATTTAAAAAAAAATAGTGGAATTTGTTTTGATCCCCTTCCATTTGTAAGGGTAAATATGATAGTTACCCAGTAAAGTTATAAAGTTGATGAATACAGAATTGCTTCCATGAAAAGGAGAATATCAGGGAGTTGAATAGATGGTGCATCAGACATTTCACAGTAATGGAAAGTAGTTCGGCTAGAAGTGGATAATGCTGGCATTCGCCTGCTTTTGCGACATTTCGATGGTTATGCAGCTACCGATGACGTCTCATTCTGCAGTTAAAGTTTCCCCCCGACCCCTCGTAGCTTTGTTTCAATGGAGGGCACTCTGAAACGAGGGGTCGGGTTAAAAGGGAAGTAATGGGACAGGGCCATAGTTTAGCTCAATGAGGAGATCGTGACACTAACACTAACACTAACACTGCTTTATGTCCCATTTGGTCAACACCGCCAGGGTTAGCAGTGCTATTCCCTGTGTAGCTCAATGGCTAGGGTACGAAACTAACCGCCTTACACACAAATATACACACACTCCAACACCCTGAGCCCTATACGTTTTCATAATCCATGATTTAAAGTGGCCCCTGGATGTCTTTACTGTAAATATTTATGACTGTGCTTTCCTTCACTTCCTACAGCTGGGTCACAGACATACACACCATCACTAAAAGCTCCCTTTTTTCTATTATTCTGCCTCATCCATCTACCTCTTCAATAAGAGAGCTATCCTCAGCTATAGCTCCACCTATTCTAACTTGTTTCTCCTCTGTTCCTTTTCTCTTTCTCACTGTCTTTTCACCTCCTTTCTTTGACGGTCGTCTACACTGTCTCGCTCAACTCTTCCATCACTTTTTTATTCTGCCATCTCTCGGTCTTCTTCCTCCCCTCTCTCTGTTTTGTCACCCCTTCATTTTCTTTCTCCCTCTCGATCTAGTATATCATTCTATCTATCCAGTACCCTCCACCAACATTAGCACCGTTGATAAATATGAGCGAAAGGGGCTATGAAATAAACGTCTTTATTGTTCATCCTCTTGATCTTTCAGTCAAAATATTAGCATAAATCTAATCTTTATCTCATCTCACCTCATCTCATCTCATCTCATCTTCAGCTGCTTTTCTGGGGTCGGGTCGCAATGGCAGCAAGCTAAGTAGGACACTCTGGACGTCCCAGCAACGCCCTCCAGCTCCTCCTGGGGAATCCCAAGGCGTTCCCAGACCAGATTGGACATGTAGTCCCTCCAGCGAGTTCTGGGTCTACCCCGGGGTCTCCTCTCAGTTGGCCGTGCCTGGTAAACCTGCAAAGGAAGGTGCCCAGGAGGCATCCTAATCAGATGCCCGAACCATCTCAACTGGCTCCTTTCGATGCGAAGGAGCAGCGGCTCTACTCTGAGCTCCCTCCGGATGTCCGAGCTCCTTGCCCTGTCTCTAAGGCTGAGCCCAGACACCCTATGGAGGAAATTCATTGCAGCCGCTTGTATCCGCGATCTCACCCTTTCGGTCACTACCCAAAGCTCATGACCATAGGTGAAGATTGGAACGAAGACTGACTGGTAATTGAGAGCTTTGCCTTCCGGCTCAGCTCCTTCTTTGCCACAACGGTCCAGTACAACGTCCACATTACTGCTGATGCTGCACCAAACCGCCTGTCAATCTCCCGCTCCATCCCACCCTCACTCGTGAATAAGACCCTGAGATACTTGAACTCCTTCACCTGGGGCAACAACTCATCCCCAACCTGGAGGGAGCAATCCACCATTTTCCAGTGGAGAACCATGGCCTCAGACTTGGAGGTGCTGACTCTTATCCCGGCCATTTCACACTCAGCTGCAAACCACCCCAGTGCCCGCTGGAGGTCGCGTTCTGATGAAGCCAACAAAACCACATCATCTGCGAAGAGCAGGGATGCAATTCTGAGGTTCCTAAAATGGACACACTCCTCACCTTGGCTGTGCCTTGAAATCCTGTACATGAATATCACAAACAGAATTGGAGACAAGGGACAACCTTGGCAGAGTCCGACACCCACCGAAAACGAGTTTGACTTTGTGCCAAGAATGCGGACACAGCTCTCACTTTGGTTATACAAGGACCTGATGGCGTGTAACAGCTGCCCCGGTACCCCATACTCCTAATCTTTAATTAAGGTAAAATGATTGAAAAGAAAAATTGATTCTTATCATGAAACTAATATTTTTCTGAAAAACATGCATGCCACAATTATTGGCACCCCTTCATTTAATACTTGCCTGCCTTTGAAAAGATAACAGCTCTGAGTCTTCTCCTGTTGGAGAACACATAACAAGGGGTCTGAGACCATTCCTCCATACAGAATCTCTCCAGATCCTTCAGATTCCTAGGTCCTCACTTGTGGACTCTCCTCTTCAGCTCATCCCTCAGGTTTTCTGTGGGATTTAAGTCTGGGGACTGGGTTGGCCATGACAAAACCTTGATTTTGAGGTCAGTGAACCATTTTTGTGGTGATTTTGAGATGTGCTTTGGATTATTGTCCTAATGGAAGATCCAACCATGTGTAAGCTTCCTGGCAGAGGCAGTCAATTGTTGATTTATATCTGCTGGTACTTGATGGGGTCAGTGATATCATACATCCTAACAAGTTGTGCAAGGCCTTTGGAAGAAAAACAGCTCAGCAACATCAGAGATCCACCACCATACTTCACAATGAGGTACATTTCTGCGTGGCTATCTTTCCAAACCTATCTCTGGTGTTCGTTGCCAAAAAGCTCTATTTTGGTCTCATCTGACCAAACTGGTTCCATTGAAATTTCAAGTAACATTTGGCCAACTGTAGGCGCTTTGGTTTGTTGTTCCATGACAGCAGAAGCTTTTTTTCTGGCAACCCTCCCAAAAATCTTGTGGTTATGCGGGTGGCACCTGATTGTAGTTTTGGAGACTTTCTGACCCAAAGATGCAACTGACATAGATCATATCAATCCTGTTCTTCAGCAACTACATTGGCTCCCTGTTAAATACCGTATTGACTTCAAGATCCTGCTCCTCACCTTTAAGGCCCCTAATAACTTAGCTCCTTCGCATCTTTCCGATACACTGCTGCTTGTTTTTTTACTGTGTTCTGTAAGGTGTCCTTGAGTGCTCTGAAAGGCGCCCACAAATAAAATTTATTATTATTATTATTATCTGGAATTTCCCAACTGTGGTCCTTGGAGATTCTTTAGCCCCTCAAACTGTCCTCCTCACTGTGCATGGGGTCATTTTCAACACACGTCCTCTTCCGGCAGATTCTTAACATCCCTGGTTGCTTTAAACTTCTTAATTATTGCCCTGATAGTGGAAATGGGCATGTTCAACCATTTAGCTATTTTCTCTCGTAGCCATTGTAGCGACAGAGACAGGAGTCTCAGGTAAGGTTTCACAGTTGAGAGGCCCTGTCATTATGAGAAAATTCCGTGTTTTTGCCCCCCCCCCCAAGCTGTAATGAGATCTGCACCCTTGCGCACACACATATACACACACATGCCCGTTGGTAAACTTATGTACCCTATATGACCTGATATCTTATCTTGACCGTCTCACACTCACTGCTGCTGGCACAGCAACTGCTGGTTGTAATTATGCTGCATGCATGTGTGTGTGTGTGTGTGGGGGGGGGGGGGGGTGTTCTTGTTCTTCGGTCTTTGTAAAGACCAATTTGAGGACCTTTTGGCCGATTCTAGGATTTGGGTTTTAGGATTAGGATTTGGGTTTGGGGTTAAAGTTAGGATTAGGATTAGGTTAATGATGTACTTCTAATGTTTAAGGATAGGGTTAGGGGCTAGGGAATGCATGTAGTCAATTGGGGTCCTCACAAAGATGGACGTACAAGAATGTGTGTGTGTGTGTGTGTGTGTGTGTGTGTGTGTGCGTCTGTGCATATAGAATTATCCATACTCTCATGTTGTCCAAGTCATCATCTAATGATCCAGCCTTGGTATTTTGTCCATCCATCCATCCATTATCCGAGCCATTTATCTCAGTCGGGGTCACGGGGATGCTGGAGCCTATCCCAGCAGTCATTGGGCAGCAGGGGGGAAGACACCCTGGACAGGCCGCCAGTCCATCACAGGGCTGACCGATTCACCTGACCTCCGTGTCTTTGGACTGTGGGAGGAAGCCCACGCGGACACGGGGAGAACATGCAGACTGCACACAGAGGACGACCCGGGATGACCCCCCAAGGTTGGAGTACCCCGGGGGCTCGAACCCAGGACCTTCTTGCTGTGAGGTGACCGCACTAACCACTGCACCACCGTGCTGCTGTTTTAAGAACCCCAGGCCTAAAGTACCACTACCACGACTACTGTTGTCTTGCTGTACCGTTGCTATTTGGTGCTTGCTAATGTTAATTAAAGGAGCGTCCTTTCTCCTCGGGTTTGCTCTGTTTTGGAGTTCATGCTGTTTAAGCTAGCGTTCGCACACCGGGGAGGAGCCGGAGCGGCGCAAACACGCCCGCGGAGCCACCCGAAAGTGTTGTGAAATATGTCACTGAAAGAGCAGCGTTGTGGTTTTGTTTCCATATTCATACCCGTGTCTATCCCATCGCCCACGACGACGCGTTTCACCACGATCGACTTCCTGTTTAAAAGTTGTCACGGGCCCTTGGGATACGGTTTACCTACTTCTACACACACACACACACACACATGCACACACACGCACACACAAGTGTGTGCGTGTGTGTGCATGTGTGTGTGTGTGTTTTTCTCAACGACCCTGTCGTGTGTCTGCCGTCAAACAGCAGGATTTATGGCCGGACCTCTCCCCCCCTCTCCCCCCCCCTCCCCTCTCACTTTCGCTCTGTCTCACTCTGTCCATGTCTTCCCCTCTGTTCCTGCCCGTGTCCCCTTCTGTCTCGTCCCCTCCTTCTCTCTGATTAAAACTGAAAAAGAGATTTTTGTAAAAAAAAAATGAAAATAGCGTCATAGTTCGTTAAAACGTGGTTTGAAGTAAGAGCATATTGAGACGGTCAGCAGAGCTCATTCGGCTGCTAATCGGGCCGGGACACATTGTGCCCAATTAGCTGATTAAAATAATAGTTGGCGATAAACAAACAAAATGAACAGTTCAAATGAGTCCAGAACTGGTGGTTTTTGAAAATCGCCTCGGTTATTCCAAATCCTTCGGCTTTACACGACAAGGGAAAGTAGTGTCCATAACGTCGTACATGTGAGAGAGAGGACGTGATGATTTCCCAACAGCAGACATAATGGGAAGAATGTGTTTGTGCCGCTCTTCTCTTTTCTCTCTTTGTTTCTCTCAAAACCCCGTTCGCTGGTTTCGGACCTGTAACGGCAACAGAACATCCCTTTTTAAAACGATTCGTCAAGCCGTTGTTCAAAGAGAGGAACTCACTTTTGAAGCTAGGATGTTGATTCCCTGAAGGGGTTTTTTTTCTCTCTCCTTTCTCCTCCCTCCACCTGAAGGTCAGAGGTCAAAGGTCAGGGTCAGTAACAGAACACCCACCCTGGAGCTGGTAGGGCTCTGGGTCTTGCACAGGGGCACTTCAGCAGGGGTTATACGGGGCTTGCCACGACCGAGGCCCGAGCCCCGAGTCTTCCGTTTCCAGACGGTCTGTGCGGATCTCACGCCGTCCTCGTTAACTCCGCGCCCTTTGTCATTACAGTAACAACTTACCGTTAAAATTACAATCCCGACTCCTGTGGTGGTTGGTGGTAATGTCAGTGGGGTCAGGGCGATGCCCAGACACGCATGTCGAAATGAGACGGAGTCACCGTGGTGTCAGCCCAGCACCACCAGACAAGACGGCACGGCCGGTGCTGAGACGTAGCTGGGCGGTGTTGTCCGCTGCCTATAGAATGAGACGTAGCTGGGCGGTGTTGTCCGCTGCCTATAGAATGAGACGTAGCTGGGCGGTGTTGTCCGCTGCCTATAGAATGAGACGAAACACACAAGTAACACACATTTTAACCACTCCATTAACAGATCACAAAGCTGTTCGTATTCCTTTATTCTCCTCCTCGCGTCATATCCGCGCTTCCCACTGGAAATGAGGTAGTTCACTATTGAAATATGAAGCTGTAGAAGTGGGAGTAAACAGATTGATTCAGCAGTACTGGAATGAGGCTCGAATGGGGGGAAAAAGGTATTGTATTAAATGGGAATTTGGAAATGTGTAATTGCCAAATACCTGAGAAAATACAATTCTGATCTAGCCAAGTCAAGGAGGACCGATGAAGAGAATGTAATATCTACCATCACCTCCCTCTTGTCAGCAGCCTTACCAACATGTACCCTGGTTCTACTGGATGACAGAAGCTAAGCAGGTGTGGGCTTGGCCAGTACTTGGATGGGAGACCCCCCCCCAGGAAAACGTGAGTTGCTAATGGAAGTGGTGTTGGTAGGCCAGTAGGGGGCAGTCTTCTCCCTGGTCTTAATAAACGTCAAAAAAGAAATCCTAATGCCCCAGTGCAGTGACGGGGACACTGTGCTGTAGAAGATGCTGTGGATGAGACGTTAAACCGAGGGCCTGACTCACCGTGGTCATTAACGATCCCATGGCACTTATCACAAAGAGTAGGGGATCCCTGGTGTCCTGGCAAAATTCCCAACCTGGTTCTCTCCATCTGGCCACCTGATCATCCCCCCCCCCTGTGTAATTTGCTCAATGTTTCTTCCCTCTCCACCTCAAGCTGATGTGTGGTGAGCGTTTTGATGCAAAATGGCTGCCGTGCATCACCCAGGTGGGTGCTGCACATTGGTGGTGGTTGAAATGAGTTTCTCCCCCTTCAACGTGAAGCGCTTTGGGTTTCAAGATAAAGTGCCGTGTAAATCTAACATGTTTGCCCTGCAAGCCAACTGTCACATCCATCCAGGAGGTGTTTCTGGTGAAGCTCTTTGGCCTCTCCCGCCGTTTCTCTTTGCAAGCCGTAACAACTTTGCTTCTTCTTTAAACTCGCTGCTTGTTACCTCACTTCTTCATTCGACTGCTATGGTGACCATGTAAAGACAGTGTTGTGCAAAATATTAAAATAAGTGACCGCAAAAGCATCCATGACCGGAATATTCATGGTTTGCTGTTTTCCAACATAGCCGGCTGTAGACAAGATGTTTGTTTGCATATAATTCTCCAGGATTGTAACTTTAAACGATAATTCCATTCTTTTAACCACCTGGGTCTTGTTTATGTAGTGTTTGCCCTCATTCACATCAGTTATAATATCATTTTACACCCCAGCTTCATTTAGGAGGGTTTGGACACGGGACCACCGCTGGACTCAGCTTTACAATGGCGTCTTATGGGGCAGCCGAACATGAGTGTCAGACATGTTTAACAGGTCCAATTAAACCCAATAATCTAAACAATGTATACGGAAAGTGAAAATTAAAGTGTAAGTTAAAATTATTACCTGAAATAGCCAGTGTTATTAATAGTCATTGGCATTGCTTATCTACTTCCTGGTTCAACTTGAGGGAGCTACCATCCCGTCCCTCCTGCAGGTAGCAGTAACCATCAATGAACTACTCAGCTAACACAACAGAGAAGTCCTAGCTAACAGGACAGAGGTACTAGCTGTTGCTGTCCTTGTTTAAAGGACAGGTTTAAGGTTCATGTTCAGTTGTCCCATAAGATGCCATTGTAAAGCTGAGTCCATCAGTGGTTCCATGTCCAAAATCTCGAAAGTGAAGCTCTTAAGTAAAATGAAATCAAAACTGATATGCACAATAGCAAAACTACAAAGATAGGACTCAGGGGCCTAATTCATAAAGCAGGATAACCGGGTTAGCAAGATAAATGTCCTGGGTAATACCTGGAACAGCTCTCTTTATTTCAGCTCATGTTCCAGATTTGGGGGAACATGGGTTTTACTCAGCAAAGTTATCCAGCTATCTTCAGTAATCCTGCTTTGTGATGCAGAATGTGGGGGAAAAAAAACAGGGTCATCTTTTAAAGTGTAACTTAAACCCTAGACCATTTTTAGTGAGTTTGCTGACATCCACAGGTTAAACGCCATGTAAAGGTTAGAAACACGGCAGGCTGGTCTTGGTTCTCTCTGATGTAAGCATAGCAGGATAAACACAGCTGTGGATAATAACATGAATAATGGACCCGTTGGATGTAGGTGTGATAGAGAAATAGTACGGACAACACTATCGGCAGTTGTTAGTGCCGATAATACAGCGGAGCTGTGTTATCAGCTTCGGTTATCCCGCTATGCTAACGCCACAGAGTGCCGAGACCGGCCTGCTATGTTTTTAACCTGTAGATGTCAGCAAACACAGTCTAGGGTTTAGTTACTCTCAACTGTACAGCGGATAATAACAGGATACGCAGAAGCTGAAAGGGAAACTACCTTGTCACGGCACGGCCTCAGACCCAAGGCACGGAGTGTTTGGCATAGGTACGGTGTAATTTGGAGGGCAGTTTTCTCCCGCGCCACTGTGAATTCCTCTCGCCCGACTGCGCGGCAATGAAAGCAGTATGAACAGGCCCCCGTCTGCAAAACCACCGGGACACTCCCGACTTCCTCTGAAGGGAAACCCCAAAGCACCTTAAAACTGAAAAAAAAAATTATACGTGTGGCGCACAAGGCAGGGTGTTTTGCCAGCTTAGGCCAAACGGGCCCGATAAAAGCTAATAACTCTGAATACATGAACTCTTAACACTGGGGGGGGATATTTTAAGCAAACACATATTATATACATGCCGGTGTTATTACTCCACGGATCAGCGGCAGGTCAGCGGGGATATTTTCCGCTTCTCTCTCTCTCTCTCTCTCTCTCTCTCTCTCTCTCTCTCTCTCTCTCTCTCTATCTCTCGCCATCGCTCTTGTGGACTCATTTTCCCTCTGGTACTCAATCTGTCTCTTCTTCTCTTCTCGTTTTTTTTTTGTGTGCCCCCCCCCCTCCTCTCTCTTTTTTCTTTTTTTCTCCTCCCTTTCTTTGGCTGAGCCCAGTTGTTTATTTGGCTAAGCCTTTACGGGAACAGGGGGAAGAGAGGTGTGGGTCCCACAGGACCTGTGGTAACAGCGCTTGTACAGTAAAACACAGTGGCTTTCTGTCACAAACCCTACTGTAACAGCTGTGAATATTGGATATCCGGGGTCTGTAGATCGTAGCGTGTCCGAGAGTGCGTAACTTTGTGCTCGGATGTCTCCTTCTGGTGTGAGCGACTGCAACTCGAGATAGTTTGTGTGTTCTGCTTTGTCGCTGTTGCTGACGTTTGTGTGCATGCATGTGTGTGTTTGCATGCATATGTGCATGCATGCATGCATGCATGCGTGTGTGCATGCATGTGTGTGTTTGCATGTGTGTGTGCGCGTGAACAGTCTGGGCTATATCTTCTAAATGTTTTCATATTTTTCATCAAGCATATTACGTCCATAAAGCGTCGCCGCGCTAAGCAGTGTGAGGAGACGACGGCTGCTTTTGCAGGTCGTGTTTCTTGTAATTAATTAATCTGTAAACGGATTTCCGTCAACAGAGCAACACGCCGCAGCTGAGAAGAGCTTTGCGTGATTTATCAAACTTTGCTCTTTTTTCCCTCGCCTGGATAACACAGCTTGCAAGTCACACCCAGCCAGGTCGGATCATTTCTGCGCGAGGCCCTTTCAGCAGGATGTGATTCAAGTGTGGCGTGGAAAGGTTGCGCGAGGTGTTTGTGCAGTCATCCCCGCTGCAAGTTCAGTGTCAGTTCAAGCACAGGGTGCGCTGTCGTACACCCTATAGGCACGTAAACCTGCACGCGCGCGCGCGCGCGCACGCACACTCGACTATGGGACGGTACAATGAGCAGGTTTTGCAAGCAAGACTTCTGCGATGTTTTGCTCTTTTCCTTTTTTTCCCAATAGGATTTACGAAGGCTACGCTGATTGTAATTTGATGAGACCTAGTTAAAGTAAATTGATGAGAACTCGTTAAAGTCCTCATTCCTCCTCACTTTGCAGCCAAGAGCGGTTGCACAGACTACACTTAACGGCTTCAGTCAACAACTGCGACACAGCAAGGCAGTTGTTTATTCACCTCGCACACACACACACACACACACACACACACACACACACACACACACACACACACACACACACACACACACACACTAGTGTCCTAAAGAAGAGAGAGAGAGAGAGAGAGGGAGAGAGAGAGAGGGAGAGAGAGAGGGAGAGAGAGAGAGAGAGGGAGAGAGAGCCTTAACCAAAACAATGATTTACACGTTCAACTCTTCACCCCGGCCTCAGCCTCCTCGCTGAACCAGCAGCCTGTGCCAAATGTGCCATGAGGTGTAATTATGAGAGAGGAGCGTGGGAGGAGACTGGCCGCGCGCCAGCCTGATGATCCAGCCTGCGTCAATGCTGACACAATCCTCACCTCGCGGCTTAGCGCAGCGGCGCGCGCGCGCGCACACACGCACGCACGCACACACGCGCGCGCACACACACACACACACAATGGCGACATTACCATAATCTCACGGCGCCTATGGCATCAAGACACACGGCGCACGCAGGCGCACACACACACGGAAGCACTCGCACACGTGCGGCACGCGCACGCGCACATCTAAGCATAGTAGGAAAACAGTCAAGATGGAGGAGAGCCAAACAACCAGATGTGTATAATGAAGCCGCGGCTCTTCCCCGCTCTGAAGCGCTAATCTCCATCAGCGTGCAAACAGAGGCCCGGACGGTGCCGCCAGACACCCGGCAAATGAGGGCGCGCTTTTGCTTCGTCTTGTTGTTGTTGTTGTTTCCAAACTGCCGAGAGAGCTGCCACCCACTTCACAGCCCAGGTAAGATCCCTTCAGTTCAGGCCGGGTCCTTTCAGGCCAGATGCTTTGTTGTTCAACCCTCCTGAAGGGGAAGTCAGTGGGGAAATACTGGTGAGACCCCCCCCCCCAACACCACCACCACCACCACCACGTGCAAGAGATCCTGACTCTGAACGACTGGTTACCCTGGGCAGCTCCCAGTGGTCAAAGGAGGAAGGCTGTGGCTGTACTGGGCAGCTGTCACACCCAGGCCGGCACCTGAAGACTGGGCAGTGATCTGGTCTGAACAGGTCTGTCTCCATGACACATCTGAGCTCCGGCAACGTCGTGCGGTTAAAAACCAAGCGACTTCCGGGGTCCTGGCAGGGTTCTCACTCCGCGTCACCTGCTCAGAGAGACGCTCGAGCCCCGTAAACCTTCTCGCTGAGTGTTGGGGCTGAAAGGCTTGCCACTGGCGCCATCTAGCGTTAAAACTAGGAAAAGGCAAGACGGCTTTTTTGTCTTCTTTTTTTGAAATGGTGACGCTGGTCGTGTGGCTCGGGTCCTGGGCTGTGCCGGTGGTGTCTGGACACTGCTTGGCATCCTCCTCATCATATTCTTCATATATTTTATAAGTCCATTATAATTCTGTTGTCCTCTTTCAATGTTGTATTGTGTAAATTGTGTAAACACAACATCCATTGCACATCTGTCCATCTTGGGAGAGAGATCCCTCCTCTGTTGCTCTCCCCGAGGTTTCTTCCTATTTTTTCTCCCCGTTAAGGGTTTTTTGGGTTTTTTCTTTAAGGGAGTTGTTCATTATCCGATGCGAGGGTCTAAGAACAGGATGTTGTGTTGCTGTAAAGCCCCTTTAGGCAAATGTGTAATTTGTGCTATTGGACTATACAAATAAAACTGACTTGACTTCATCTCAGGTGCAGGAGGGAAACTGCACCACTGGGGGAAAACAGAGGAATAAAGCCAAGAGTGGAGGGAAGCAGTTGTAGACGGTTGAAATAATTAAACCTGTCGAGCAGCAAGAGTCAATTACCACTTCTACTAAAGACGTCTCGGTCATGCAGACGTCCGCCCGGCAGGAAGCGTCACAGTCACCTGCAGCTTTTGCCTATTTTGATTGATCTTTTGTTATATGTACAAAACATTGCTTTTGTTACAGTTCCTATAGAAACCTTAGTGGAACCTGCAATTACACGAAAGCTTTAAATGCAGCTAATTGAGGGTCAGATATGCTAATTAGTTGAAGGCCTCTTTTGCACGATTATATATATAAAAGCAATTACAAATTATGGTCAGATAAGGGGAAGGATGGAGTATTGTGGCTTTACGGAGGTGTTGGTGCCAGAATGTCAGATTCATTTCCTGTTAAGGCGCTCGTGAAATCAATTAGCCGGCTGGGGTCGTGCAGAGGCCCAATTTACTTGCCAGATGCATCATATTCAAATTGCAAATTTTGTTTATTCAGCCTCCAAAATAGATCGAGTAGATTGCAGGTTTCATTCCCTGTCAGTGAACTTAACGACAAGCCGTAAAGACCCGGTGGACAAAAGTCTCTGGGACCACGGGTTTCATGTCCTTCGTGGGTTTAACGGGTCAGTTATTGGTCTGGTTATGAAATGTAACGCACGCTGCTGGCTGCAGACTGCAGCCGCAGCAGCAGTGGCGGTGTCCACTTGACGCGCACGCATGACTGGGGCAGGAGAGATGTGGCTGAGATGACTCAGACCTTCCCCAGAGGAGACAGCCACGGTGAGAGCGTTTCCTTTCCAAAACCCTAAATCATCAAGGAGGGCGGGAAATCATTCTTTAGAGAAGGGGGAATGTGCGCGTCGGTGACCGTTGTGGAACAGGTGAAGTGGCAAAACTGAAATCTGCGCATCTGTCGCGAATCGCCATGGAAAACCACACGGTGACGGATCATTTCGCCCAAGTGCTGTCCGAGCTGGACGGGACCGGCACCGGGACTGAGGGGGACGAGGAGGGAAGCGGAGGAAACGGGCTGCGTGCGCTCGTCGGATGCGTGCTCTTCCTCCTCATCGTCTCCACGCTCCTCGGCAACACGCTGGTGTGCGCCGCCGTGGTGAAATTCAGGCACCTCCGATCCAAAGTCACCAACTTTTTCGTCATCTCCCTGGCGGTGTCCGACCTCTTCGTGGCGGTGCTGGTGATGCCGTGGAAGGCTATCTCAGAGGTGACTGGGACGTGGCTCTTCGGCCGGTTCTGCGGCACCTGGATAGCTTTCGACATCATGTGCTCCACGGCGTCTATACTCAACCTCTGCATCATAAGCGTGGACAGGTACTGGGCCATCGCCAGCCCTTTTAAATACGAGCTGAAAATGACCCACCGAGTGGCGTTTATCATGATCGGAGTGGCGTGGACGCTGTCCATCCTCATCTCGTTCATTCCCGTCCAGCTGAACTGGCACAAAGCCGGCGAGGAGGGCGAGGCGTCGGCGCTTGGCGCCGCCGGCAACTTCACCACTACCAACCACACCGAGAGTTGTGTCGCCAACCTAAACAAAACCTACGCCATCTCTTCCAGTCTCATCAGCTTCTACATCCCTGTCGTCATCATGATAGCCACGTACACCAGAATCTACCGTATCGCCCAAACCCAGATCCGCCGGATCACGTCCCTGGAGAGGGCGGTGGAGCATGCGCAGAATCACCACCAGCAACGAAGCAGCGACTGTGGCGCCCAAGAAAACTCTCTGAAAACGTCTTTCAAAAAGGAAACCAAAGTCCTGAAGACTCTCTCAATAATAATGGGGGTGTTCGTGTTCTGCTGGCTACCCTTTTTCGTCCTGAACTGCATGGTTCCCTTCTGTGACCCGCCGTGCGTCAGCGACACCACTTTCACCATTTTTGTCTGGTTCGGCTGGGCCAATTCCTCACTCAACCCCGTGATTTACGCGTTTAACGCGGATTTCAGAAGGGCTTTCACTACCATTCTGGGCTGCAACAAAATCTGCTCCAGCAACACGGTGGAAGCCATCAACTTCAGCAACGAGCTTGTGTCCTACCACCACGACACCACGCTCCAGAAGGACGCGCACGGCCTGGTTGCCGCGCAACAGCATCCGCGAGCGCTCTCCAGTTCCGGGGAGGACGCCGGCGCGCCTTGCGACAAGGTGTCGCTCGTGTCCGACGCCTCCCGGAGCCACCGGCGCGTCCTACTGCCCGCCACCGTCCGGCTTGAGTGCGACGGAGAAATCTGTGCGGAGACCACCACACCGCTGACTTCGGCCGGGGCGCTGGACTGCGACGCAATACCAGGACAAGTACCGGAATAGGGTCAATCTGCCGTGGTTCTGCTTTACAGTCAGGCCTGTTTCATGGCGGCACGGAGGACCTTACAGCCTCCACTGCGCCGATTTCCTTTGTGCGTAACAACGTCAAGTCAGGAAGGCTTAATAGTTCGTCCGGCTTTTACGCACGGACTTAAGCAGACATATCCATCCATCCATCCATTATCCGAACCACGTATCCTGCTCTCAGGGTCGCGGGGAGAAATATAATGGCACTTAAATAACTGACTACGTAACAAAGATTCGTTTTGGCTGTTTAATCAAATGTCAAATCAAACAAAAAAAAGTCTGCTCTTGTCCCGCATTTCGCAAAATAAGATCCTTCCCATCTGCATATAAACGTGTTGGGTAAAAATATGTCTTCGAAGAAGGTTTTTCATAGGGTAAGATATGAAATTCCCAATATTTCACTAACGATGTGATGCCCGTCGTTGTTGACCAAGGCTGAGCAGGTGAAAGTAAGGCTGATGAAGGGAGGAGAGAGCAGATGGAAGAAGGGCTTGTCAGACTGCAGACGTCCCTGCCATTTACCTGTGTAGTTCCACTTTATGATAAATACAGCTGAACACTGTCTACAGTCTGGTTTCCTACATTATGGTTTGGGTTACGATGTATTGAGTCTTCACGCCTCAATAAGAAAAGAAAAAACAGTTTTCATCTTGGCTGAATAGCTGAAGACCCCCTGACACGGCATCAGGTCCATGTTAGCTGGATAAGCCTCATGCTGCACATGCCTGTTACATACTGAGACCCATTAAGCTGGTTGTGGAGTTGTGATAAAGAAACTGAACATGAATCTTGGAAAATGCGACAAGTTATTCCCATACGAATGTTGAAGCTCTAATTGTCATTAGTTTTACGAAAACAGCACAAATTATTAGTGAAAAGGACAAAAACTGCTGGTATTTTTATTACATTACATTATATTAGAGACAAAATATATATAAAACGGTCATTTTTGGAGAATCTACTGCTAGTAGCTAATAAAACCCTGGAACCTCTAACAGACCAAGACATTTCCCCAAGTTTGATGTCAACCGTCCAACCCCCCCCCCCCCCCCCCGGAACTGCTCAGCATGCTGCGGCTGTGCTGTACACTGTAAAAAATGTCTTTAGATTTTACGGTGAAAAAGTGTCAAACCATGACAGGAAAAGACCTTAAATTCTAAATAGGTCGAATACAGTTTCTGTCTCAGTGAGACACCGTAAATATATATATATATATATATATATACACACAAATATATCAGCCAAAACAATAACTTTTACATCTCTTTTCTGGAAGAAAATACATCACTACGCCGTTAAATGCACTTGCATAGTTTTTTAATAACGGAAATGTACCATAATTTAAATAACAGCCAACACTGTAATTTTTGCATTTATTTTTTTGTTAAAAAACGTTTTGTCACCGTTAAATGTACCAACCATTGCGCTGAAAACGGAAATATACCGTAATATGTATAACAGCCAACACTATAATTTCTTTTGTTAAAAAATAATTTTGTCACCGTTAAATGTACTGACCATTATGTTGAAAACGGAAATATACCGTAATATGTATAACAGCCAACACTATAATTTCTTTTGTTAAAAAAACGTTTTGTCACCGTTAAATCAACAAACCATTGTGCTCAAAACGGAAATATACCGTAATATATATAATAGCCAACACTATAATTTCTTTTGTTAAAAAAACATTTTGTCACCGTTAAATGCACTAACCATTGTGATGAAAACGGAAATATACCGTAATATATATAACAGCCAACACTATAATTTTTGCATTTATTTTTTTGGTAAAAACTACATTTTGTCACCGTTAAATGTATTAACCATTGTGCTGATAACGGTGCTAAGCAGTCAGCTAAAGGGGTTAGCACAGTCGCCTGTGGTGTGGGCTATCCAGGTTCGATTTCTGACTCCGTCGGATTCCCGCCTGCCCCCTGAATTCGCCACATTAATGATATAGTATAATAATATAGTGTAGTCATATTAGAAAAAGTTCTACAGTATTTTTACGGTAAAGTTCTGGCAACCACAGCTGCCAGGTTTTTCTTACCGTAAAACCAGCAGGGTTTTTATACAGTGACAGCATGTGCCTGACAGAATGAAGGTGTAATGACTTCCTGACATGTAAACGGTCTCTTCAGTGACCAGTTCTGCTCCGTATTTCTCTCCACAGGCACTTACTTCATCCTCATGTCACAACGACTGAACACGACAGAGAATAAAACGTTAAACTGACGTTTGTGTGTGTGTGTGTGTGTGTGTATGCGTGTGCGCGCACGGGGGGCATGTGCGTGTCACACCACCTACCTTGGGACATTTTATGTATGGGTCCCCATGAGGAAAAGGGTCTATTATTTTAGATTTAGGATTTGTGTTTAGGGTTAAGAATTAGGATTAGGTTAAGGTTAGGGTAAGGGTTAAGGTTAGACATCAATCAAGTTGATTTTTCATAGCGCTTTTCTAGATATGTTGTGATGGTTAAGATTATGATTAGGTAAAGGTTAGGGTAAGGGTTAAGGTAAGACACATATCGTTATGATGGTTAAGATTAGGGTTAAAAGTTAAGATTAGAGTTAAGAGTTAAGGTTAGACATGTTATGATGGTTAAGGTTAGGGTAAGGGTTAAGGATTGGGTTAAGGGTTAAGGTTAGGGTAAGGGTTAAGGTTAGACATGTTGTTATGATGGTTAAGGTTAGGGTAAGGGTTAAGGTTAGGGTAAAGGTTAGGGTAAGGGTTAAGGTAAGACATGTCGTTATGATGGTTAAGGTTAGGGTAAGGGTTAAGGTTAGGGTTAGACATGTTATGATGGTTAAGGTTACGGTAAGAGTTAAGGTTAGGGTTAAGGGTTAAGGTTAGACCTGTCATAATGATGGTTAAGGTTAGGGTTAAGGGTTAAAGTTAGACATGTTGTTATGAAGGTTAAGGTTAGGGTTAATGGTTAAGGTTAGACATGTCGTTGTGATGGTTAAGGTTAGGGTAAGGGTTAAGGTTAGGGTAAGGGTTAAGGTTAGACATGTCGTTATGATGGTTAAGGTTAGGGTAAGGGTTAAGGTTAGGGTTAAGGGTTAAGGTTAGACCTGTCATAATGATGGTTAAGGTTAGGGTAAGGGTTAAGGTTAGGGTAAGGGTTAAGGTTAGACATGTCGTTATGATGGTTAAGGTTAGGGTAAGGGTTAAGGTTAGGGTAAGGGTTAAGGTTAGACATGTCGTTATGATGGTTAAGGTTAGGGTTAAGGTTAGGGTAAGGGTTAAGGTTAGGGTCAGGGTTAAGGTTAGACATGTCGTTATGATGGTTAAGGGTTAGGTTTAAGAGCTAGAGAATAAATGTAGTCAGTGAGGGGTCCCTACAAAGATAGAAGCACAAAACAAGTGTGTGTGTGTGTGTGTGTGTGTGTGTGTGTGTGTGTGTGTGTGTGTGTGTGTGTGTGTGTGTGTGTGTGTGTGTGTGTATACTTTAGATAGGTGGTGTATTAATTACCACGCTGTTGCTGGTAAACTGGAGAGACTACAGTACTTAGAGTATAATGTATGATCATACACACCAACACCTTGATAGAGACGATGCCAAAAGGATGAGGTGACCGCCTGTGGAGAGATACTTTAAGGGATGTTTCCAATGATTTCTTCTGTTCCCTCATCCACTTATTCAAAGTCTGCAAGAACCGGAATCCATTTTATTGGCAAGTAAGTTTGCAAAAGAAGCGTGGAAACTCACGTGAAACACATAAGACACAAGAGAAGGTTAGAAAGTACAAGTCTTACATTGAGTCTACAATGGGAGGTAAAAAATACCGGAAATAAAATAACTCTTGTGTGCAGTGTACAAAAATACATTTTGAATATATATAAACTATTTACAAACAGTGGGTTTGTCCTAAACTATTCATATTACCAAATTAAACAACTGGGAAAGTCTTCAGAGTCCCCCTCCCTTTTTTTCTCCCCAATTGTACTTGTCCAATTACCCTAATTTCCGAGCTGCCCCGGTCGCTGCTCCGCCCCCTCTGCTGATCCGGGGAGGGCTGCAGACTACCACATGCCTTCTCCCATACATGTGGAGTCACCAGCCGCTTCTTTTCACCTGACAGTGAGGAGTTTCGCCAGGGGAATGTAGCGCGTGGGAAGATCACGCTATTCTCCCCCAGTTCCCCCTCCACCCCGAACAGGCGCCCCGACCGACCAGAGGAGGCGCTAGTACAGCGACTAGGACACATACCAACATCCGGCTTCCCGCCCGCAGACACGGCCAATTGTGTCTGTAGGGACGCCTGACCAAGGAGGTGACTTGCTGAGGGAGGTGACTTGCTGACGGAGGACTTGCAGAGGGAGGTAGAGGACTTGCTGAGGGAGGTAGAGAGGACTTGCTGAGGGAGGCAGAGAGGACTTGCTGAAGGAGGTAGAGAGGACTTGCTGAGGGAGGTGATTTGCTGAGGGAGGTAGAGAGGACTTGCTGAGGGAGGTAGAGGACTTGCTTAGGGAGGTAGAGGACTTGCCGAGGGAGGTAGAGGACTTGCTGAGGGAGGTAGAAAGGACTTGCTGAGGGAGGTAGAGGACTTGCTGAGGGGGTAGAGAGGACTTGCTGAGGGAGGCAGAGAGGACTTGCTGAAGGAGGTACAGAGGACTTGCTGAGGGAGGTAGAGAGGACTTGCTGAGGGAGGTAGAGAGGACTTGCTGAGGGAGGTAGAGAGGACTTGCTGAGAGAGGTAGAGAGGACTTGCTGAGAGGACTTGCTGAGGGAGGTAGAGAGGATTTGCTGAGAGAGGTAGAGAGGACTTGCTGAGAGGACTTGCTGAGGAAGGTAGAGAGGATTTGCTGAGAGGACTTGCTGAGGGAGTTAGAGAGGACTTGCTGAGAGAGGTAGAGAGGATTTGCTGAGAGGACTTGCTGAGGGAGTTAGAGAGGACTTGCTGAGGGAGGTAGAGAGGACTTGCTGAGAGAGGTAGAGAGGACTTGCTGAGAGAGGTAGAGAGGACTTGCTGAGGGAGGTAGAAAGGACTTGCTTTAGGTCTCTGTGATCTCGGGTGTTTGTGTGGATGCTGACCTGCTCCTTTCATCTCAGCCAGCAAAGGAGTTGAAAACACAGCCGCGTTCAGGGTGTCACGTCCTGGGTGTCACAGAGGGGCTGACATGGCGGCCCTGCCCACACAGGTGGCTCAGGTGTGTGTGTGTGTGGGGGGGGGGGTTCGTGCCTGTGGCTTTCTGTATTCAACATGTTCCTGCATGTGTGTGAGATCATGTTTGTGCACGTCTGTGCATGTGCCTTTGAAGGTACGTATGCGTACGTGTACACGTGCGTGTGCCTAGTGCGCGCGCGCGCATCTGTACACATAGTCCACAGTGATGTCTGCTGCAACTGTTTTTATTCGGGGTGAAGACAGGCGCAGGTGGGTGTGCAAGAGACACAGAGAGAAGAGAAAAGGAGAAGATGTGATATGGACACAGAGAGTGAAAAATACCAAACAGAAAGCATGTCAGACAGACAGAGAGAGAGAGAGAGAGAGAGAGAGAGAGAGAGAGAGAGAGAGAGAGAGAGAGAGAGAGAGAGAGAGAGAGAGAGAGAGAGAGAGAGAGAGAGAGAGAGAGAGAGCAAAAGAGTAAAGGATGGAATGAAGGGTCAGACCTCCGTGAAGTTGGCACCCCATGTAATCGGAACATGAATAAAAATGTTATCATTCATTAGTGCAGCGTTTGTGCTGATTTGTGCCGTAAAAACCATTGTTTGTGCTGTAATGGTCTTTTGAGATACTGACTAAGCATTATACTTTATGGGCTGTGACGTCATTCTGCACCCCATTATCGTCCAAATCGTTCAAAATTGGTTTTGTTTTGTTTGTGCTCGGCTTGTGCCCGTTTGTGCCGTTAAAAGAAACATTTGTGCTCTTTTAGCATTTTAGATATAAAACGTTTTGCCAAAGGAGTGACGTCATTCTGCACCCCATTACCGTTCAAATCGTTCAAAATTGGTCTCGTTTGTTTGCGCTCAATTTGTGCCCGCTTGTGCCATTACATGTGCTCTCTGAAGAAATATGAAGGGGTTTTTTTCCCTTTCGGCTGACCACACTTAACTTAATCCAGACCATTATCGTCCAAATCGTTCAAAACTGGTCTCGTTTGTTTGCGCTCGGTGTCTTGTCCACAATCTCTAAAATTAAGCTCGTAAGTAAAATCACACCACGGCAAAAACTACAAAAAACAAGATCCAGGTTGTAAAAAACATATCCTTTATAGGGGTGTCCATCCATTGTGTGTGTGTGTGTGTGTGTGTGTGTGTGTGTGTGTGTGTGTGTGTGTGTTTGAGGTTTTTATATCTTTTGTGTGTAGCCCAGTCTAAAAACATTATCATTTTAGACAAATATGTTAATAAATAGAGACGTGTGAAATGTTTAATGCAGTTCATAAGGAATTATAAAAACACTATAGGTGGATAAACGAATCTTTGTCATTGTGTTGGTGAAGTTCCTTTAAATTCAAGTAGTTTGTTTGCTGTACACTTGAGTAGCGTGGTTAGCGCACAACCTAGCCCTAGAGGCCATAAGGCTGTCGAGTTTAAAATTTTATTAATTGCATTGGTTGATACCAACTTTTCAGCCAATCGGAAAGGTAGAGGGGCGGGACGTAAAAGCGACTCGTAGAGCGAAGTCGCAGGCTAGTCAGAGGACAAGCCCACGAGCTGAGTCAACGTAGTGAGCGCTGCTGGAGAGTATTTATGTTCATTACTTTGCTGGAGAGTATTTATGTTCATTACTTTGCTGGAGAGTATTTATGTTCATTACTTTGGTGGACGCCGAGTTTTACTCACGGGTGACGGACATGTTGCCAGGGGCAGAAGGTAATGACCTCTGTGCATGTATTGTTTGTGTAAACTAGTAATAAGACCCGTTAGCCCCTAGCTAACGGGTCTGACCCTTTAGCCGAGCGGTTAGTGATGTCGCCTTGTGGTGCAGTACACTCGTATCGAATCCCGCACCGGGCAACAAAATAACGGGTTACATTTGTATCGCTTCATAGCGGTGTAGTGTGTAAAAGACATGCTAATCGCGATTAGCGCGCTAGTTATGTTAGCACATAGTTCACTGAAGTAGCAGCTAATGTTACCGTGTTGCTAGTGTGTGTTAATGTTGTTAAGTAGTCTAAAGCTCAAATGAACTCGGCATGAGACGTCAAGGAGCTTTGGGGTGAGTAATGTGTCTGAAAAAACGTGTCATGTACACTCGTTAGACTGAGAGGACCAGGACACACCCCTTGGACTTTATGGAAGAGTAGACGTCTCCCACTCGGCTGTCCTGTCGTCTGGACTTGTTGTCGCCAGCCAGCCAGCCTGTAACCCCGCTCCCCCGTTCCGCTCGTCTTGCACCGCCCAGTCCCTCATCCTTCGCCCATGTTTCCAACCCAGGGGTTTGTGAGTAACAGCTAACCAATGCACTTGCTAATTTGTTTGGTAGCTTGCAGTAGCAAGGGAAGCGGCCATTTGTTTTAGCCCAAGTGACGACTCGGGCCTGCATCGTTTTGTTTCGGTTTAAAGGACACTATTTTATTTTGGTTGCAGACTGAGTGTGAGTCTGGGCCCTCTAGTTAGGAGTTTCCCAATGGTTGATGCTAGATCCAACGGGGTGTAGGCACGGAAGTAGCCGTGATTGGCTGTTGCAGCCGTGATTGGCTGTGGCGTCGGCCAATAGGCAGCGCGGAACCTCGGAGCGCACTGACTTGAAACAAACGATGCGCACTGAAACGTTTAGCTAGCTAGCTTACAACTGACCTTAACTTTGCCAGATCGTACTGTAACCCTAACCCTACCGCTATTGCTATCGCTAGCTAACTAACGTTAACTTAATTCGCCCCAACTATTGCTCTGTCTGTCGGGTCTGGCAGTCAGCGCGCTTCGAGGTTCCGCGCTGTCTATTGGCCGACGCAACAACCAATCACGTCTACTTCCGTGCCTACACCCCGTTGGATCGAGCATCAACCTTTTCCAGTTGCTAAGTAAGATAGAAAGAGGTCATCACTTTTGAGAAAGGTTTAAAGAAAAGAAAAAAAACGAAACATTTTAAGTTTTGCGTGACTTTTTTATACCCGTTTTTCATTTGTGTAATCAGTTTAAACATTTGTGTCGTCATTGACTAAATTCATTATTTGCATTTAAAGTACTACGTGTGTGTAGTATTTACATGTCATTAAGGTATAATTTGAGTTTAAAAAGGGAATAGGAACTAAAAAATATATTTCCTGGTGGGATTTTAAAATGAGTGGTTTATATTCCTGCTAAGTGGAGGCACCGTCATATATTTGTAATTCATAATTAGGTTAAAAGTGTAAACTACTAATAAGACACGTTAGCCCCTAGCTAACGGGTCCGACCCTTTAGCCGAGCGGTTAGTGATGTCGCCTTGTGGTGCAGGACACCCGTATCGAATCCCGCACCGGGCAATAACATAACCGGTTACAAAAGTATTGTAGCGAATTCGGGGGGCAGCCCGGCCGGACCGTCACAGCCGGGACGCGAACCCGTGTCTGGTTACAGTATAAAAGCTAGTTATTTCATTTTGGTTACACAGGTTAGCACGGCCAGCCACAGGGACAAGTACCCCCCCCCCCCCGTAGTACTACAACACCAGGGCTGCCAGGTTTCAACAAAAGTTAAGAGTGAGACTCTGGCGAGGGCGGCGGCAAAAAAAAATTGGCTTTTTTTTAAGGTGGATTTAGAGGAATGTCTGAATTTAAATTAACATTAGGATTAGACTGTTGTGATGTTGTAATGTGATGTTGGCCTCCTCCTCATGCTCGCTCTCTTTACTCGGAATAGTGAACACATAAGAAATATTGTCAATTGCTAGAAAGAATAGAATACAGAGAGTCCGAGCCTACATTAGAATTAGACTGTCGGATGTCATTATTCAGTCTTATTCTGTCATTTGTATTCAGGGAGCTCCTCTCAACCCAATTATTTGTGCAACTTAAAAACCAGTTTCCTGCTATTTTATATAGTGTTCATAATTGACCAGCACAAGTAGAAATGAAAACAATTGTAACAAGAAGAATTTAGACAGATAAAATAAATTTATTTATAAAATGTCAATGAATACAGAACCAGAGCAATAATATAAAAAATAAAATAAAGTGCATTTCCTTGTTTGTTCAGAGCACAAGGCTCAAACTATGAATTCAAGCAGTTCCTTTAACCCTGGGGCACCCCTCCAGAAAATCATGACGTTTTACCCTCGGTGCAAAAAATGTTCAGTTCCTTAAAAGTGCTATAAAAATATTACACATGAATATTTTTTTCACTTTCAATGCATTAAATCTTTTGACCAACTTCAATACTGATCATAACTATTAAATTTACATGTATCTTTTAATTAATTTTAACCCTTTAATGCCTTTTTTGGGAACATAAAACCACAATTATTTAATGAGAAAAACATGAAATATGACATATTTTCCATATACTAATTGCAAACTGGAATTTTTGGGGGGATGGGTGGCAACCCTAGTTAAACCCACCAAATGACATAATGGTCATTTCAACAAACATTGACATACCCGATCTCAAATGTTCTAACAGGCACAGACACTGAGCTAAACTTCTGCTCTGGAAAGTTAAAAGTTTAGAATTTTAGATTTAGACTATGTGGCAAAATAAATCACATCCTGGTTTTTATAAAAGAAATCATCACCTCATGTCAGGAACTATTACATCAATTTGATTCAATAACACATTCAGAGATTTATCGGTGAACCAAGTATAATAGAAACCAAAAACAGGACGTTCACCAAAAAGGGAAGCTATTGTTCTTCTACAGATTTCTGACAAGTGGCTGTTGGAATATTTTCCTTTTTAACTGCGAAATATCACAGCAGCCTGTGTAACGTTACTCCTGCTCGGCCTGAGTGACTATAACGCATTTTATTCTATAAAACTAACGTATGTACTATTTCGTATCATCAAAATGAAACGGTTACCTACCGTTTTCTTTCTTCTTATTCCTCTTCTTCTTCTTCTTCTTCTTCTTCTTCTTCTTCTTCTTCTTCTTCAGTGGGGTCTTCTTCTTGTGGAGCTCTTTTATTTTATTTTATTTCGTGGCGTTGACGCTGTGACCCGCCCTACTCTGCCTCTGATTGGTTGATACTCATGGTTGCCTTTCATTGATTGGGTTGGTTAGATTTAGGCATGAGGACTGATGATTGGTTAAGGTTAGGGTAAGAATACTGGGTCAGCCAATCAGAGGCAGAATAGGGCGGGCTCACCCCGGAAAGCCAGTGACGGACCCGAACTACGGCAAGCCGCAAGCAGCATGGCAAGTTGTGGAAATATTATATAGAAGTGAAGGGAAAACGTTTATGAGCGTGTGAAATAGCAAGTGTGGCGTGTGAGCGTGTGAAGAGGCATAATTGCGTGACTCTCACTCCCAAAGGGTGAGACTTGGCAGCCCTGACAACACCCTTTAAACAGTAACTATATAGCTACATGGGTTGGGTCTTTAACACTTTCATCACTCTCCATGCTGTGTCAGCCAGCTGTGTGTGTGTGTGTGTGTGTGTGTGGGTGGTGGTGGTGGGGGGGTTATCAACGCTAACTGCTTTTAGCTAATGGCTGAGTGGGCGTGTCCATTTGAACAACCCGGAAAAGAACGCAGATGACGTCACCTTTTAAGAAATCATTTAAAGGAAATTAGCTAAAATGGTTGTGAGTTCCGAAGCTCCCAGCCTTACTCCTAAATTATGTTGCTCATGTAAACATACAAGTTGTGCCCTTTTTTCTTTTCTTGTTTTTTTTTAGATTTGCAGACTTTCTTTTATGTACTTATATCTTTTATGGGTACTTTTATTTTCCACTTATGTGTTGAGCCAGCAAAACAAGCATTTTATTGTTATTATTATGAGAATAAGTGTGAACTTCATTTAAGACGAGTAAACTTGAACTCTTCTGGTGGGATGACGTCACTGACCTGGTGGCTGCTCGTTGGAGGATATTGTAGTGGGAAATGCCTGGGGATGTACTTGGAATGTTGCACTGGGCTCGTGCAGCTAGAGGACCAATCACAGGTTAGCTCGCGCTGTCACAGACGCAACTATATTAGACACCGCGGGAGAGACAAAGCGCCAGAACTGTTTAGTAACCATATCGTAGACTGTCACCTTAGCGTGGGATAGAGCAGGGAAACCTAGCGTATCCTGGGCTAGACAGTAGATACGGTGGCTAGCAGTGGTAGTGTTAGCAGCAGACTGCCTCGGTACCTGTAGCTAGCTGACTACCCCCGAGAGCTTCCCCAGAGAGACTGAGAGAGACATTCACCCGGTCACACCGGAGCCAGAGTACAGAGAGAGAGAGAGAGACGCACCCCGGAGAGCAGCCATCCATCTCCCGCCCCGCCTAGAGCTCAGCCGCCCTGTTCCATCACCAGCCCTGGTCCCAAGGTGAGCTTGCTAACCCATTAGCACACGGCTAACTAGCTAACTAGCAGGCTAGCCCTAGCATTGGCGCAGCTATCTAGCTAACGGTGGTGAAGCCCGGTTTGTCGCACCTAACAGTCCCCGCCTCCATCCATAGTTACCCGGGCTATAGAAAAACCGCGACAATATCCACCCATCTGTATATAAATCTACCACCGTCTGTTGAGCTTTTAACCTCCAAAACTCAATATGAGCAAGAGCTCCAGAACGAATCGTAGCAACAGAAAGACAAATCCAAACATTCGGGAGAAGAAAGTTGCAGCTCGTGGAAAACGACTTCCGGGACATTTATTGATTTGCTTTGCTGCGTAATACCTGTTCCTGTCTCACTGTTTCTGAGACGTTCATGTTTGTAACCAATGCCTGTTCACAGTTGTGGTTCTGTTTATCTGTCCCTCTTTAAAAGGCATCCCCCCCCTCTCTCTCTCTTGTCCCTGCTTGCACAGTTTAATAGGAATTTTCAATTTCCTTAAAAAGAGGGCACAAAAACATCCACGTCCTTTGCCAGCGCTGTCAAGGTATTTATAGGGCGCTGCAGGCAGATGGGGATACAAGCTGAGGCTCCGCTTTCATCTCCACAAGGCGTCTTTTTCTCATGTCGACATCTTCACTCATCTAGTCCATCTTCCTTTCATCGTCTCATTTATCCCCCCCACCCACACACACACACACACGCGCGCGCGCTCTTGTGGGGGGTCATTGTTTGGTGTCACACTAGTGGCAGTAATCACGCTGGAGACGCGCCGGTGAAGGGGCAGCGCTGATTGCGGTCGCCTCTCGACTCGTTTCACTGATTGGACGGCACCATTTCCGTCCGTCAAGGACTCCTGCCTCGACGCGCCGTCTTCGCCATCTCGCCACACATAAATGTGCGCTTACACAAAGACGCAGACGTGCACCATGTCCCAGCCGAAGGCGTGTGCGCCGCGGCTCGTGTGCGCTCGTGCAGTAGCCTGCACCTGCCGCGGACGACGGACACGTGCAAATGCATGGACACTCATATATGCGCGTGTCTCAAGTGCTGGCTCCTCTGGCGGGTTTGTTCCGCATCTGAGCAGCACAGAAGCCGAAGCAGCTTCAGCGTGTTTAGTTCTGACGCCGGGAGCAGCCAGTCGTGCAGAACCAGCCGACCTGAGAGGTCTGCAAGGTTTGTACCGGGTCAGGAGATCCGGACCTTGGTTCAGTGATTTGCGGACAAGCAGTAGAATTTGGAAGTTGATTCTGTGAGGAACTGGTTGCCAGTGTAGTGATCTGAGACCCGGAGTTACATGCTGAGCTTTGTGCGTCCCGGTTACAACCCTGGCAGCTGCGTTCTGGATCAGCTGAGGCTGTCTGCTTGCTGTCTTAGACAGACCTGTGAGCAGTCCGTTGCAGTTGTCCCGCCTGCTCGAGATGAAAGCATGGACCAGTGTCTCCGGATCACGTTCTGACATCAGCTATTTTTAATGCGGCAGAAGGCTGAATTTGTTGTTGATTCAATGTGACTCTATGATGGGCATCTTAGTCCACACAAAGGCTGGACGCACATATGGAAAAAGTAAACACACACGAATAGGCCTTCACATTGACAACATAGTTAATTACATGGTAATGACTGATTGCACTCATGCACAAACACACACACACTGTAGAAAGAGGAGAGAGACGCAGACATAAAATGGCCTCCTTGCAATGACTGACTGAGGATATTTATTTATTTATTTTTATTTCCCCCCCTGTTTTTCTCCCCAGTTGTATCTGGCCAACTGCCCCACTCTTCCGAGCCGTCCTGGTCGCTGCTCCACCCCCTCTGCAGATCCGGGGAGGCCTGCAGACTACCACACGCCTCCTCCCATACATGTGGAGTCGCCACCCGCTTCTTTTCACCTGACAGTGAGGAGTTTCGCCAGGGGGACGTAGCGCGTGGGAGGATCACACTATTCCCCCCAGTTCCCCCTCCCCCCTGAACAGGCGCCCCGACTGACCAGAGGAGGCGCTAGTGCAGCGACCAGGACACATACCCACATGCGGCTTCCCACCCGTAGACACGGCCAATTGTGTCTGTGGGGACGCCCGACCAAGCCGGAGGTAACACGGGGATTCGAACTGGCGACCCCCGTGTTGGTGGGCAGTGGAATAGACCACCACGCCACCCTTACCCCCCATTGAAGACGTTTTTAAGTTGAGGCTGTTAAAGTCCACCTATATAGGGATGCCCTTTAAATGCTGTGTACCCATAATAAGGGTCAAATGTTTTCACATTTAGCTCCAAAAAAGTTACAGATATTTCACGTTAGGGTTTGGCGTCGTTTGGATTTTAACGATTCTGATTCCAGTTCTGCTTTTCAATTCCGGTTCTTAGCGATTCTTTGAGAGGCGGGGTCAAAACAGGTCACGTGCTGATGTCACAGAAGAAAAATATATTTAAAAAAAACTTTATACGAGCCATTGTGTTTTAAGAATGTCTCATTCTTATATTTACATTTACAACAACTGTCTTCATACATGACGATGAAGAAATAGAGACACAGTCACAACCTGGTCCCGGACTACCAGGGATTAAACTCCTTAAATTAGAAACAGTTCTTGTTTAGAAAAACCAGCATAGCTGCCTTCTCAGGCTGTATACGCGAGCGTTCAGCACAGAAAACACACGTTTCAGTGTTTGCATACAGTTTATAGCAAGTCGCTCAAGTTGTTTGCTGTCTTGCTGTTGTGAGTAAGGCAAACGTTATCAATTTCATGTGCCCAGTTGCGACGAGGTGCTGCTTGCTGTTTGCTCAGGGTTGGCTGGAGAGGACGCCGAGGCAGGAGATGGAGACCGGCGCCACCTGTCAAACACGGTGCACTGGTTAATTTGTACACCGTGTAGGCAAAGGTGTGTGGCCATATTTGTTGTGCATCCTCCCTTGTGTGAAATAATGTTGCTACAGGCGTTGCACTGTGCCAACCCTTCATTTTTCAAGGCAAAATGAAGCCACACTTACGACTGCCGCTTGCTCTGGTCCATGGCAGACATACGTACACGCCTTCACCTGAAATGAGTGAAACACAAATTAATACAAAGACAGTATATACACAAGATGATCTGTCGCCGTATTCAAATGTGAGGGTGCACCCTAGTTGACGACACTGTTTGTCGCTCTGTAGTGTCCCTTGTCAAGATTTTCTGTTGTTCGGTGGCACAGCGTAGCTGAGACGGCCGCAGAAGAACCCTGTTGCTTTTTGCCACAACTGCTGCCAAGTTGACTGAGCGGAGCCGCCATGGTTGACCCTTTCCGGGCACTGACAGCTGGGTGGACTGTGCCCAGGGATTTGAATTCAGAGTTACCTTCTCCTAGCCTTTGCCTAAAGAGGCATCAACCCACAAGGCAGCAGGTGGATTTGAAATCAGAGTTCCCTTCTCCTATACCAATGTGTTTGTTGGCTGGACTGGGCGCCATGGGAAGTACCATACAGGCAGGCAGGAGGACCAGATCTACCAGTAGAGATGTTGTCCTTGGCCAAAGGGCCCTTGCTGAGGTAAGGTCCTGCCCCTCTACAGCCTGTGGTTGCAGTTTAGCGTCTTACCCAGGACATCATGGTCCGTGATGGTGCACATTTAACTTGCGGAGGCGGAAACTATGGAAGCTGCATGCTGCCACCATGGAAACTGAAGCTAACTTTAGCGCGAGTAAAATGTATTGGGAACTGATAGGCAGAATCGAAATTTGAATTTCTTAACGATTCCTTTGGAATCGGAATTTTGGATGCCCAACCCTATTTTGCATAGAGTTTGAGTAAAATTAATACGTCAGAATTAAACATTTTTCATAGTCGATGTTTGGTCCGTAAAAATGATCTAACAGTCTAATGTTGGCCAACTCAGCCTGCTTATGATGTCTTCATCCTAATACAACCGGTTTATCTACTGCACTAGACACCAGCTTACCAAAAACATCTTCAAGCTTCATAAAAATAGAGTCATGTTTCCCAGCCAGGTAGCTGGCACTGAGAAAAGAAGGTTTAACAAAATTGAATCCTATTGTATAACTTGAAAACCAATTTTTTTTCTTACGTTGGAGATACTTTTTCAGTGGCCGAGAAGGGACATTTTTCACCTTTTTCATGGACGTCAGCAGAGTTGGGGCCATGTGCGACGACAGAAAATTCCTCTTTGAAATTTGAGAATGCAACTGCAAGGCAAGGTTATGACATTTTTCTCATCAATTGAAAGAAAATCTCCACAGAACATCAGGAGACAGACACTCTTTCTGTCTGTCTTGCTTTCTCTCCTACAACCTCATGCCTTTTTGTCTGTCTGTCCTTACTGACTCCAATTTGTAAAGGTGACTTAGTTTAAAAAAAACACAAAACTGAAAGTTATTTTGTTTGCTTGCTTGTTTGTTTGTCTTTAAAACAAGTCACCTTTACATATTGCATCCCGCTGAGCATGCAGGGCGTTGCTACAGGGTTAGGGTTGGGTCCGAGAAGAACGATCTTGCATTTCATCAGGAAAATAAGCTTTAACGTAGGCCAAGATTACTAGTTTGATTATAAATTAGCCAAAAAGGATTACCTTTAGCATTCGGGTAGCGTAGCGGTCTATTCCATTGCCTACCAACACGGCGATCTTGGGTTCGAATCCCTATGTTACCTCTGGCTTGGTCGGGTGTCTCTACAGACACAGTTGGCCGTGTCTGCAGGGGGCCGGATGTGAGTTTGTGTCCTTTGTTTGGGGGAGGAGGGGGAACTGGGGGGGAATAGCGTGATCCTCCCATGTGCTACGTCCCCCTGGTGAAACTCCTCACTGTCAGGTGAAAAGAAGCAGCTGGCGACTCCACATGTATGGGAGGAGGTATGCGGTAGTCTGCAGCCCTCCTCGGATCGGCAGAGGGGGTAATTGGCCAGGTATAATTGGGGAGAAAAGGGGGGGGGATCCAAAAGAAAGGAGAAAAAAAAAGGATTACCTTAAATGATGTTTGTCACTAGTTCCACAAAAACAGACAAAAAAACAAAACAAAAACTTAAGACTTTCTGTTCATGTGTCGGGCCTCCAAAGGGCTCGCTGAAAGTCAACCTGGACCAAGGCTGTGCCTATGAAAGGTGAAAATAATTTATTTTTTGTAGGTCTAAACAAAATACATTGTTGGAAAGGTCTCGACCTCTAAAGTATCAATATGTCAGTCTAAAGATTGTAAACAGCTCCTGCTCTGAGATATTGACCTCTGAACCTTGACCTCAGTGCATGTTGGAAGGCTTGTCATTCAGCAACAGAAGGGGCAGCAGACACGGGACCACCTGTTATAGAGAGCGTCAGGTGAACTGGGCGAACTGGGCCTCGCTGGTGATGTCATGACTGTTCATGGTGATGCGTGGTGTTTGGATGCATCTGCTCTCCACAGAAGTTAATGGGAAGGGTTGGAGTATCACCTGCATGCAAAATTGGACTTTGCCGTGTGCACTGCATGCAGCTTTTTAAGTGTAAAGTCACGTTATTTGTACGCCGATTGAAGAGACCGTGTTGCTGCGACGATACAGTAGTTTCTTTTGGGAATAAAAAGAGGAATCCCTTCTCTCCTTCAAGACAAAGACCAGAGCAAGAATCTGGGTCACGGCTTAACCCCCCACTAACTGGTTAACTAATTCCCATTCAGCGAGGGGGATGGGAGTCGGGATTATGGCTGTTTGGAAATACATGGGGCCAAACCCTTTAGCAAGGGATGCCCAGCTGAAAATGTTTATTCTAAGAGACGGTTGATCCTGAAGTATTACAGGTTTGATTAATCTAATAGGTAAATCTATAAATATTGATGTACTCTTTAGACGCTCGCGTACAAAATAGTTATGTTTTAGAGATTAGAATAACATGTTTTTGAATTTTTGAGGAATTCTGAGGTATAGTATAACTTTATTGAAAATTCAAAGATTTCTTTTTGGTTAAGCTGAGATCTTGAAACTGACTTACGTCAAGAAATGAGCCGATTTTTTTAATTCGTTTATTATTCACGTTTCAATGTTTGATTATGTTTTGCCAGCAAGATTGTTGTTTTCTCTGAAATTTAATGAAAATATGCACACAGTTACGTATGAGCATGCTGTATCAGTAGCATATGTACTGACTCATTTACCAGATGCTTTTGTCCAGTGCAGCCTATAAGAGAGTTTAATTAGATAAATTTGGGTGTTACCAACTGGCATTATAGCGCACAACGCTGTAATGAAATCACAGCCAAGGATGCGTGACGAGTGCATTGATAAAAAAAGCATCAACATGGAGTGATAAGCGAATCAGAGGACCAAGTAGACAGACGGTGCTACTGAGGAAAGGCTGCGCCACAGCTGCCAGTTCAGACCGGATCTGTCCAGACTGTGTCTAGATCAGGTGAGGCAGACTTCTGTTCACACCTGCACTATAATACGTCTCGAATGCATCTGGAATGGCCGCTTGTGATCGCATCTTGGGTCCCCACGCAGTATGCAAATAATGTGCACATGGCTGCCCTTTACTTACTATACCAGACAACAGCACCACATGCAACAGTATGTTCTATATCATGCGTCAAGCAGATGAACACACTCACAATGATTGGGGCATTATGGACATTTTCAAAATGTTCAGATAAGGAAGGACTAGGTCGCAAGATTACTCCCGTTCTGTGTATGACGCATTAAAATAATCCATCTGTCTTGTCTTGGCCCAACTGAAGTTAAAAAAGGAGTTTTGCCCCACCCGTTATTATTATGATTAACATTATTTCTCGTGTTATTATTAAGGGAGGACACTAGGGTTTTTGTGCCATGCAATAATTTCGATTTGAGATTCTGGCCGTACCCTCCTTTGTTGGTCCCACTTAACTTGCATGCAGATTAGATTGTTCTCTGGACATTCTTTTCTTTTTCTTGCTGTAACTCACACACAACTAGAGGAGTGCACACAGCTAGAGGAGTGCACACAACTAGAGGAGTACACACAACTAGAGGAGTATACACAGCTAGAGGAGTGCACACAGCTAGAGGAGTGCACACAACTAGGGGAGTGCACACAACTAGAGGAGTGCACACAGCTAGAGGAGTGCACACAGCTAGAGGAGTGCACACAACTAGAGGAGTGCACACAGCTAGAGGAGTGCACACAACTAGGGGAGTGCACACAACTAGAGGAGTGCACACAACTAGAGGAGTGCACACAACTAGAGGAGTGCACACAACTAGAGGAGTGCACACAACTAGGGGAGTGCACACAGCTAGAGGAGTGCACACAACTAGAGGAGTGCACACAACTAGAGGAGTGCACACAACTAGGGGAGTGCACACAGCTAGAGGAGTGCACACAGCTAGAGGAGTGCACACAGCTAGAGGAGTGCACACAGCTAGAGGAGTGCACACAACTAGGGGAGTGCACACAGCTAGAGGAGTGCACATAGCTAGAGGAGTGCACACAGCTAGAGGAGTGCACACAGCTAGAGGAGTGCCGATCGCCGCCAGGCATACACAGCTCCCCTTCTCCGGTGTTTCAAAGTTGATGACAAACTCCCCTTTTTTCGCCTACCAGGAAACCAGTGTTTTCCCTGCTATTATAAATCTTTTGCACAGTGCCCAAGTTGATCCAGCAGGAAATATGAAAAAAAAAAGTTGTTAATATGCCGTGCTCAAGCTAAAACATCTACCCAATAAAAAAGTTTTGCCTGTCAGTCTGTGGATCCACAGCCTTCTAGGCAGACCCTCGCACGAAAGTGACCAAATCTGACATGAAATGACAGAGATCAGGCTATCATAATTTAAAGCCCTTAGTAAAAAAAACTTCTAATGTGTTTATCTGTCGTGGTTTTCATGCTATAAAATGAGTGAAGGTGATCAGCTGGCCCTCTGGTGCAGCATAACAACCTGGAGCTGACTCGATGCATGCTCAGTAATCCAGGTAAGAAAATCAAGGAAGGTTGAATCAGTTCATCTGGACACATTTGTTGACAGATTCGTTTCATCACTTAGCTAAGACTGAGGACGTCACTTAGTTGAGTGATGAAACGTATCTGTCAATAAACTTACCCAGATGAACTGATTCAACCTTCTTTGAACCTGGGGCTGAACACGCTCCAAACAGTGGAGATGACAGTGGACTTCAGAAGGAGCCCCGCAACACTGCCCCCCCCCCATCGCCATACTCAACAGCACGGTCTCTACGGTGAACACCTACAGAGTTCTGGGTTCCACAATCTCCCAGGACCTAAGGTGGGCATCCAACATAGACCCAATCATCAAAAAGGCCCAGCAGAGGATGTACTTTCTCCGCCAGCTCAAGAAGTTCAACCTGCCTCAGGAAGTTCAACCTGCCTCAGGAACGGCTGATTCAGTTCTACACCGCATTATCCGGTCTGTCCTGTGCACATCCATCACTGTCTGGTTTGGATCGGCCACCAAACAGGACAGGGACAGACTACAACGCACAGTTAGGTCTGCAGAGAAAATCATCTGATCTCAGGATGAATTGAGGACCCACTGCATCCGTTCACACCTGTATTGAGAGCTGTCCGCTTGTGATGGGATCACCCAGGATGCATTTTGATGCCAGGTCTGAACAGGGCCAGATACGTGGACCGAAGATGCGTGAGGGCTCAACAGCCTGTTCACTAAAACACACAACTAAAAACACCAAGAATTAAAACTCTACGTTAAAACAACAAGGTGACCTGAATGTGTGGAGGCGAGAGAGCGACGTTCGTCGATGCAGTGTCCCCCTTTTCAGTCTTCATGTCCTACTACTGACTAATTAGACGGACAAGACATGGAAACCTTAAACATTATATTAGTGATATTGTGGAATACAGTTAAGTCATTGCACTGACTCAAAAGTACACAAAAATTTTTCTTTTTTATTTAAATATAAAGATATTTGATCACAAAGAAAATTAAATTTGCCCCCCTTCCCCGTCTCCAAAAGCAAAACCAAACTAGAAGAAGAAAGCCACTTTATTTAGTCATTGTATTCTTACAATGAATGTGTTCTCTGCGTGTAACCCATCCTGTTGTATAGGAGCAATGGCGTGCTACAGCGCCCGCGGACCAACTCCAGTTCCTCTTTCCATTGCCTTGCTCAGGGGCACAGACAGGAGTATTAACCCTAACATGCATGTCTTACTGATGGTGGGAGGAAACCAGAGCACCCGGAGGAAACCCACGCAGACACGGGGAGGATATGCGAACTCCACACAGAAAGGACCTGGGACGGCCTGGGGTTCGAACCCAGGACCTTCTTGCTGTGAGGCGACAGTGCTAACCACTGGGCCACCGTGCTTATTTTGGATATCCCATGACACCAGTATCAGGGAATTGGGGACAATTTATTGTCATTTCAATCATGTACTTGCGTATACAAACGAAACAAAATTTTGTGTCTCCCAGCCCACAGCAGTGCAACACAAAAGATAAAAACACACATCCAAAAACATACAAAAACAGAGAGAACAAAGCAAAAAAACCACAAACAGTTAACAACACAGTCCACTCAGTGCAACACAGTCCAAAAGTTCCCCCGTCCAGAGAGCGAACGCCAGCCAGGAGGACTGTCAGAACTGGCGGTCTGCATGGGCTAGCAGTTAGCCTAGCTTGCCCCGCCTCCACGTCCCATCAGACCGCCCTCGGTGTTTCCTCCTCGGGGGCAGCTCCAGGCAGGGCCGTGGTCCCTGGGTCCACAGGACGCAGCAGACCAGGCTCTCCCAGCCAGCCGATCCAACGCCAGCTCTCCCAGCCAGACACCTTCGACACACCTCCCCGCACTCCACGCAACGACACAAACGCAGACAAAAACACTGCACAGTCGACGCTAGGCAAGGCCGCTGTCAGACCGCCTCGGTGTTTCCTCTCGGGCGCAGCTCAGGGCCGGGCTGTGGTCCCTGGGTCCACAGGATGCAGCAGACCAGGCTCTCCCAGCCAGCCGACCCAACGCCAGCTCTCCCGGCCAGCCGATCCAACGCCAGCTCTCCCGGCCATTAAACAAAAATAAATAAATAAAAAAGTGAAGCTCAAAATAAAAACTTCACATGATGACACAAACGCAGACGTGGACAAAGGCACTGCGTCGTCGGTACTGGGCGAGGCCGCTGCAAACGTGAGGTTCCGCCGCCATCTTCCCACACCGGAAGCGGGCGTCATAAAGCCGGATCACTGATGCTAACTGGGTAACTTTGCTGGGTAAAACCCGGTGTTCCCCGAATCTGGAACATGGACCGAAGTACAGAAGGCTGCTCCAGGTTTTACTCAGTCCAGTTATCTGGCTAACTCGGTCGTCCTGCTGTGTGATACAGGCCCCCGGCCCCCCCGCTGCCACCCCACTTGACCCCTGGTTCGGAAACCACCGTCCTACTGTTGTCCAGCGGGATGCTGTTTTATGCAGAGGTGACCCGCCCATTGAAACAGAGTCAAATGGAGCCAAATGCAAAAGAATAAATAAAAACAGAGTCGGCGTTATTAGCTGACATGCTTAAACATGTAACGCATCGCGCCGCCGGATAAAGTAGCGGCTCGGTTTACAAAAAAACGTGTCTGGGCGATAAACAAAGACCGGTTCTGTTGGTGGAGTTGCTGCAAGCGAAAGAATCCCAACGCTGTAGGTGTCTTCAGTCCCTGTGTGGAGCCGGGCAACCTTGGCAAGCATCTCTATTGTCCGTCACCAACACAAGCAGGAGGAGGAGTGGACACACACAACACACACAACACACACACACACACACACAACACACACACACACACACACACACAACACACACACACACACACACACACACACACAGAGTGGGGTGAAGTTGGGAGGGGCCCCTCCTCCTTTTTTTCTTCTAGTACTTCCCTTTATGTCTCAAGCACCTCCCTCCTTTTGCCCTCTCCTCCCTGCCTTGACCCCCCCCCTCCTCCCCCCTCCCCCCGTCATCCTTTATCCCTCTCGTCACCCCTCTTTTATGCGAGCGCTCGCAGCCTCCCGGTTCTCACACCGACACAGAGCCTTGGACCACCACATGGTAAGAATGCTGAACGTTTCCTAAAAGCGAGCCTACGTCGGCGTCCCAGCGCCTCACTGGTTTTGCTGGTTTCTTGAAGCGGCGTGACACTCTGGGACCGGGTTTTAGGTCTGCGGAGTAAAGAACGAACGGGCTTTTTTTGGGGGGTTTTAGTGACTTATTTATTTATGAGATGTGTAGGGATGGTGGGGAAGGGCGGCGGGGGGGGGGGGGGGTTTGGGGGAGATTAGTTGCTTCGTGGGGCTGGGCGTCTTTGTTTTGATCTCCGTCAACACAACCCAGCAGTCGTTTCATCGTAGCAGAGGACTCGTTACTTGTGTCACAATAATCACTGATCCGCTTGCACTAGTTTGTAACAAGTTGAACGATCTCATCTGGCAGCTCAAATAAACAGGCACCTGTAGTCTGTAGGCAGCATGTCACGTGAGGAGGTTTTTGTGTGTGGCACCACACAGTAGCTCGAGGTTAGGTTTTTCGTACGCAGGCACAGTGACGACAAAGTATCTTCCTCTTCGTCGTCTTCGTCATAAATCAGTTGGCATCATGGCAGTGGGAGCGCCACGCTCAACCCACTGAGGTGCACAGGGGACGGAAACCCCAACTGTGACGGCGGTGCCAGAGACAAGTTAGAAAAATCCGGTGGCGGGGCGGTCTAATCCATCGCCCACCAACACGGGGATCGCCGGTTCGATTCCCCGTGTTCCCTCCGGCTTGGTCGGGCGCCCCCGTTTCTGCGAGCCAGATGTGGGTGTGTGTGTTCTGGTCGCTGCGCTAGCGCCTCCTCTGGTCGGTCGGTTGGGGGAACTGGGGGGGGGGGTAGCGTGATCCTCCCACACACTACGTCCCCCTGGCGAGACTCCTCACTGTCAGGTGACAAGAAGCGGCTGGCGACTCCACATGTATCAGAGGAGGCATGTGGTGGTCTGCAGCCCTCCCCGGATAAGCAGAGGGGAGGGACGGCTCGGAAGAGTGGGGTAAATGGACGGGTACAACTGGGGAGATAAGAGGGACCCCCCCCCCCCAAAAAAAGGAATATAAAATCCCACTGGCATTATGTCTATGAATGTGTGAAATTTCAAAGCGATGCTTGAAACAGGGGCCTCGGTTCTACACATCCAGTTATTTTTGTAGGGAGGCGCTCCGGCCTGTCGTGACAGCAGCTCGTTCCCCCGAAGAGGAGTCAACTTTAGTCGGTTGTTACATAAACCATTATATTCTTGAGAGGAAAAAACCAACAACACCGCTTCGTGTCCTCACCTTGCTGGACGGATTTGAAGTAATCTGTTTCGGGTCACTGACTCGAGGTGCATGTTTTTTTGTGCGAGCGAGTTCACATTTCCCAAGGCCCGCAGGGAAAGGCTGAGGGAGGGAAAGGTTTGCATGCTGAGGTCTCTGCGAGATGTAATAATCGATTGAACCCTCAGCTAGTGAAACATTTTGACCGACCAAACGACTTTCCATTCACTTTCTTCGCTCCTATTTCCAACATTTATCCTGATAATATCCAGATTAATCATTTATTCCTTCTGAATTCGTGATTTATCCGTCGGTTTTCAAAGGGAGGATCCTGAACATTGTCATTTTTTTTAGTAGTTCCCCTACCGATGTTCATGTAGATGTGATAACTTGGCACTGATGACTGTTATAACGGCTGTTTCGTCCGTTTTATTTACATTCTATCCTGTGTTAGCATAATACTCAAGGGGAGGCCAAGCTAACAGAGATGTGTTAGGTATACTTTGCTCTGCTTTCTATCCCTGTGTTCAAGTCCTTGTGTCTTTTGTTGAAAATCCCACCAAGAGGACTTGGTCCTGTTTGCAGGGTATATGGCTGCTGATCAGCTTCAAGTCCCACTAATGATCCAGTGTCCCCTCGGGGTGTCAAACTCATCTGATCTAACAAAGTGGGAGGGAATACATGAGCTCTCTGAGGCCCCTGAGTCCCCAGTCCTCACGGTGGCTGGGTATTATCATGGGGGGGGGTATTATCATGGAGCATTTTATCATGAAGGACATTATCAAGGGGGGTGTTATCTTGGAGAGTATTATCATAGGGGGGTATTATCATGGGGGGTATTATGGGGGGTATTATAGGGGAGTACTGTCATGGGGGGTATTATAGGGGGATATTGTCATGGGTTTATTATCATGGGGGTATTATCATGGGGGGTATGATGGAAAATTTTGCCAATAACAGAGTCTTCTGCAGTTCTTCCTCCCCAGTATCCTCATCATTTCCCCTTTTCTTTGTTTGTTCTTTTAACCCTATTCTTTCTCTTTTCTCCTTTTCTCCTTTAATAATCTTTCTTCTGCTCCCCCCCTCCCCCCTTTTCTCTGTTCGCTGCTTTCTCCTCTGGGGATTTTCTTTGATAGCTGTGTGTGTCTGGTTTTGACTCCTCTCTGGTGTGTGTTGTTTCGCCGAGCTTGAATAGAGTCAGCAGAGTGCCGCTGACCCCCCCCCCCACAACACACACACACACACACACACACACAAATTCATCCCATATATTTAACAGCACATTATGATGCCAAGGAAGCAAACTAGAGATACAGGAAAGCCCATTTTACTGATATATCACTCAGTAATTACCACTCGTCATACTTTAACTACTCCTGTTTTACTCCATTATTTCTGGGTAACGAGTGGCCTGCAAGGGTTTTCCCAATTCAGTTACGATCCAAAAGGGATTATCCGTGGTTATTATATAATCCATCATGTCCGTGGTCGTATCCCAGGTTGTTGTGTGGAGATGTCTGCGTGTTAAAGACCTTTGGCTCTTATACTAGGATGATCTATGGCAGGCATTAGATTATTTATCTTTCTGTTGCCTATAACCAGCGCTCCTCTGCTCCCCTCAGCCACCATGAGCACACCGGGCTGGGCCATCTTTTTCCTCCTCTTCTGCCTGCCTGCCCTCGCCGAGGCAAAGCGCCAAAGCGGCGAAGCAAACCCCACCAAGCCGCACAAGCCTCCACCGTCCCCTCAGCCTGCCAGAAGGCCCCACAACCGCTCCGTGCCCGGCTCCGGGACCCTCACCACCAAGGAGGGGCACCGCTGTACCTGGGAGACGTCTGGGCAGGGCCAGGTGAGCCTGCTGGTCAGCTGCAGCGTCCACTCAGAGGGGGAACAGCAGAGGTAAGAGACACCCCACCCACATGACACCAGCGTGACTGTGGCAGGATTTAAATACCCCGAGGATAGGGGCATTTAAAATTTCCTTGTCAACAAGGCTACTGCAAATAAGCTTAGTTGGGTGCTGAGAGGCAAATAATGCCATTGTTAAAGCAACATTGTGTGATTTTTTTTTCTCTTCATTCATTTATTGAAAGCTGGCGTGTGTTTACAACAACTTTAGACCTCGGGTGCTTTAATACGCCTCTTATAATTCCACCGCGATCCCCTCAGATGGTCTGGAACAACAAGCAGCATTGTCACGCTATCGGCAGAGACGTGATCCTTTATTAACACACAGGAATGGATGCTCACCAGGCATGACAAAAATAAATGGAGGATTCTAGATGTCTGTGAATGTTGTCATTCATCCAGGTCATGGTTATCCTTTGAATAACCATGACCTGGATGGGCTCTGGATGTTTTTCTTCAGCAATAGCTTGTTGATGGTAGAAGTTGCTGAAGAAAAAAACTTGTAAAATTGTGTGTCCATTGTTCTCATGCCTCACACTGAGCATCTTTTCTTGTGTGCGAAGGAAAAAAAATCATGTGCCATTCGTTAAATTATTAAAATTACACAATGTCACTCTATCATCAACTTTTACACAGTTGCTTGTTTACGCAATAACACACAATCATTTGTTCAAAAGTGCTTCTTCATTTGGGTAGTTCGATGAAGCCGTCGTTACTGTATTCCCAATCAGAATCCTTCTCTGATGCCAGCTCGCTACAGTTAACAAAGCTGGAAACTGGCGGGCCCGCGGTGTACGTTACGGTAACGTAAGTGCAGCGAAGCTCAAAGACTGTTTGCTGCATCTGCTGCACTTACGTTACCGTAATGTACAGCGAAGAAGTGCAGCAGAAGGAGCCATCTTTGAACTCAAAAATGACAACGCAGGCCCGTCAAAATGTTTGATTTAAATATTTGTTTCACACTTTACTCCACCGGTAGGACCGCAAAAGAACTTTGAGAAGACAAATATAGCCTCAAAGACCCAATAGCTGATTGAAATCAGGTAAAAAAGTGACCTCATAGCTGCCTATGGTAAGCTTATGTGACACCCCCCCCGCCCCCCATCTCAGAATAACAGAAGGTTATGAAGAGATGGGGTCACAACTGTCGCCGACCAAACACATGCAGAACAAAAACCTACCTGGCAAAAGGCCAAAACCAGCACAATGAATCACAAACTTGGTAGAACCGTTCTGACCAATGTCAGCCCATGGAGCAACACATCAGAACATGACAGAAATGGTGATGGATAATATACTAGTAAGTATAAAATAGTAATTATCATAGCCAAACTTGTTAAGTGGCACGGTGGCTCAGTGGTTAGCGCAGTCGCCTCACAGCAAGAAGGTCCTGGGTTCGAACCCCGAGGTTGTCCAACCTTGGGTGGGGGTCATCCTCTGTGTGGGGTTTGCATGTTCTCCCCGTGTCTGCGTGGGTTTCCTGCGGGGGCTCCGGTTTCCTCCCACAGTCCAAAGACATGTAGATCAGGTGAATCGACTGTACTAAATTGTCCGTAGGTGTGAATGTGTTGGCCCTGTGATGGACCGGCAGTCTGTCCAGGGTGTCTCCCCCGCCCGCCGCCCAATGACTGCTGGGATAGGCTCCAGCATCCCGCGACCCGAATTTGGATAAGCGGCTTGGATAATGGATGGACGGGAAACTTGTTAAATTTCAAGTTGATTTGCCGTATGGAACCGTAACACAGTGCGGTAATGGGTTTATATGCAGTTGCTAGCAACAATGAAGCGTAAAGAGAGACACATTAAAAATAATACCCTCCACTTTTTCCTTCCGCTTCTATTTCTCTGATATCTCCCTTTCCTATCCACCTGTTTCTTCTCCGTCTGCCATCACCCCCTCTTTCCAGGTACTGGTGTCGGTATGCCGGCAAACCGGACCAGTGCCAGGCCTACAGCGCCAAGTCCAGCCAGTACTGGAAGCAGCTGGTGGGGAAGCTGAAGAAGAGACACAATGCCTGTGAAGGAGAAAAAATCCTGAAGGCCAAAACCTGTAAGAAGGCACCGGCGGAGGCTCACATGAAGCTTGCCCAGCGTAGCGGGGAGGAGACTGCGGCCGAGAGGAAGGGAGGGCAGGCAGGAGGGAAGAGGAGAGAGCCTTCTGATGGAGGGGAAGCAGCGAGGAAGAAGAAGGAAGTGGAGGAGGAGAAGAGAAAGAGGGATGAGGGCACTGGGTTTGTGGAGGACGGGGTGGTGAACGACATGGATCCGGTTCAGAGTTACTGTGCCGAGGGATGGCACTCTGTCTGCTCCTTCTTTGTCAAGTTCTTTGAGGGATGAAGGGAGAGAAGTCAAACTGGCTGCGTGACGTCACAATCTGAGCCGTAAGAGTTAGAATTAGAGTAACCCTTAGTTCCCCCGGCGAGCACGGGGGCTTTGTCTCTGTGTGACCTTCAACCATTAGTTTCAATGACTGTACATAAAAACATGCGGGCGGTATGTCAGGTTCTAGTTAACGTTCATCTAAGAATTTGTCTCAGCAGAACTTTAAACCACAGAGACACGGCCACATTTTAACGTAGGACAATCTAAGCGCTAACGTCAGCTAGCCTAATAACAATCTAAGACTCTAATTTGCAGCTACATGATGAACTATTGGTTGAATAATGATGAGAATAGTCGTTGCTCTGACACTGCTTAGAATATTGTTGAAAAAGAGGTGATGAGAACCTTTAAAAAATGATGAAAAATGTTTTTTCTTGGCCATCGGTCAACATTTGGACGTTCAACGCTTTCATCACGGAGCGCCTCGGTCAACTAATTTGTTGTTTCATGGAAGAATGACACTTATATGCAATCAGTCCTTATTAACTGAAGTGGTTATTCACCTTGATGAGTAATGAATGGGTGGCTGTGGTTCAGCTGTGCTGGGGATGGAGGTTTTCATTTCAACCAAACACGTGCCCCCCGGAGAGGGAGGGACCCATCAGCAGAATCGGCCCGTGGAGCGTTTGGCTTGAAAGAAAATGTGCGCCCCCCCCCCCCCCAACCCATCACGAGGTTTTGTAGAAATAACAGCAGTTTTACTAAATATGTCTGCTGCTGTTTTTGTGAAGCACTGTAGGTTATTAGTTGTGAGTTATGCAGATGCTTAAGTGTTTTTGGTGATGTTAACGATGTTTCTAAAACAAAGGAATTCTGACTGTTAAAAAGGGTAATTTTCATCTTCATGAATCTTTCTGACATGTTTTTTTTTTCCCCAACTCATATTTACATAGCAAGTTTACGCATCGAAGCTGCCCAGTATAGCCCAGTTGTAAGTGTGATGAATAAATTGTTTTTGGTTTGTTTTTGTTTGCTTTCACTATGTCATCCATGTTCTCCTGGCTGTTGTACTGCAGCTTTTTGTCACATAAGTGACCTGAGGACTTGGTGAGCTCCACCTATGAGAGGCGTTCAACACTATGCTGCAGTCCCTCCCCCAATCAATGGGCGAATAGACGAGTGAGAGAGAGAGAGAGAGAGATACATAGGCGAATTGTGAGAAAATGGGCCCCTTGGCACGGATGAGTAAAAGCAGCAAGTGAACAGTCGGTTCTTGAAGTTGATGTTTTGGAAGCAGGAAAAATGGGCAAGCCTAAGGATCTGAGCGACTTTGACGAGGGCCAAATTGTAATGGCTAGACGACCGGGTCAGAGCATCTCCAGGTCTTGTGGGGTGTTCCCGGTATGCAGTGGTCAGTACCTACCAAAAGTGGTCCAAGGAAGGACAACCAGTGAAGTGGCGACAGGATCATGGGCACCCGAGGCTCACTTATGCGCATGGGGAGTGAAGGGTCCGATCCCACAGAAGAGCTACTGGAGCTCAACTTGCTGAAAAAGTTAATATTGGCTGTGATAGACGGGTGCCAGAACACACAGTGCATCACAGCTTGCTGTGTATGGGGCTGTGTAGCCATAGTCCAGTCAGAGTGCCCATGCTGACCCCTGTCCACTGCCGAAAGCACCTATAATGGGTACGTGAGCATCAGAACTGGACTATGGAGCAATGGAAGAAGGTGTCCTGTTCTGATGAATCACGTTTTCTTTTATATCACGTGGACGGCTGGGGAAGAGACGGCACCATGATGCACTACGAGAAGAAGGCAAGCTCTGGGCAATGTTCTGCTGGGAAAGCTTCGGTCCTAGTATTCATGTGGATGTTAACTTTAACATGTACCACCTACCTAAACGTGCAGACCAGGTACACCACTCATGGCAAGGGTATTCCCTGATAGTAGTGGCCTCTTTTAGCAGGGCAGTGCACCCTGCCACACTGCACACGTTGTTCAGGGATGGTTTGAGGAACATGACAAAGTTCAAGGTGTTGTCTTGGCCTCCAAATTTCCCAGATCTCAACTAATCGAACATCTGTGGGATGCGCTGCAAAAACAAGTCCGATCCATAGGGCGCCACCTCGCAACTTGCAGGACTTAAAGGATCCGCTACTAATGTCTTGGTGTCAGATACCAGAGGACACCTTCAAAGATCTTGCGGAGTCCATGCCTCAACAGGTCAGAGCTTGGCGGGATCCTCCATTTCCAGATTCCATCTCTTCCTGTCCTCTACATCTTCCTCTCTCATGCTAGCCACCTGCATGTCTTCCCTCACTACCTCTATAAACCTGCTCTCTGGCCCTCCTCTTTGCCTCTTCCCTGGCAACTCCGTCTTCAGTATCCCTCTCCCAATATAGCCAACATTTCTCCCGGCCATGTCCAAACCATCTCAATCTTGCCTCTCTTACTTTGTCTCCAAACTGTCCAACCTGAGCTGTCCCTCTAATATACTCATTCCTAATCCTGTCCTTCTTTGTCACTCCCAACGAGTCTTAGCATCGTCAACTGTGCCACCTCCAGCTCCACCTCTCCACCTCCTGTCTTTTCGTCAGTGCCAAACCATATAACATAGCTGGGCTCACAACCATCTTGTAAACCTTCGCTTTAACTCTTGCTGGTACCCTTCTGTCGCAAATCACCCCTGACACTCTTCTCCACCCGCTCCACCCTGCCTGCACTCTCTTCTTCTTCTGTGTATATATATATATATATATACATACACACAAAATCCAGTGATTCAAGTAAATTCCTTATGAATTTGAATTTGAAAAGAATTTACTTGAATCATTTGGATTATTTTGCTCCTTACTTGTGGAGCACTCTCCCTACCATTGAGTGTTTCTTTTAACAAAGTTGTGTACATAGATAGATAGATAGATAGATAGATAGATAGATAGATAGATAGATAGATAGATAGATGGATAGATGGATAGATACACACAAACTTTTTTGCACGTCATAAACATGACGCTCCATTGTAACCACTTGAGGGCAGTGTTGGATTAAAGAAAGTTGGCGATCAACTTAACGTACCGTTGTTGCAGCTGGTTAACTCTAACCAGTAATTGGCTGACAAATGAGCCCAGGGCGAGGATTAACCATTACTCTGAATGTAATTGTGACAAAAACACTGACATGTTTAATAATGAATTTTGATTATCCTGGTTTCCAGAAGAAGAGTCCACATTTACCACATTCACGGGCCTTTTACCATGTCATCCATCGTGTACACCTGCTTAGTCCAGTTTAGGGTCATCCCATCCCGTCATGCACATGTACTAATGATCCCAAGATCTATGCCACCCGGAGCTTGGCTCCTGGTAGGGTGACCCGAGGCGGACAGGTCCCTAGGGAGGTTCCAGACGAAGCGCGATCCAAGATGTCTCCAGGTCACAACGGCAGTGAAGGCGGATGAAGGCTGCAACAGAGGGTGGTCCCCAGTCGTCTTGGTTCTCCATGCCATTGGACTCTGGCCACCCCCTGCCAAGGACCGGGTGGTGGTAATAAGCTGTCACGCGCAGGCGTCCTCCCATTATGCGGCTCCAGGATCGGCCTCTACGCCCACCTGAGGCCCCAGAGGGATCCAAAGGGAGGAGGGTCATACTCGACTCCGAGTGACCGCCGATGATGATGATGATGATGATGATGATTCACAGTAGTCTCGATGTTAAATGAAATAGTAATATGTTAAACTAAAATTATCATAATGTTGCTCATAACAAATAACGTGTCAGTCTAGAAGTTTTTACCTTCAACTACACTTTAACACCGATTTTGCACAAAATTGCATTTCACTCCGCCTCCCATTCACACACACACACACACACACACACACACACAAACAAGCATGGTCCAAGAAATCTCCCAAAATGAGCAATTACTGGTAAATCATTACAGAGTTATTGGTCGAGTCAGTTTTATTTGTATAACCCATTATCACACATTGGTAAAATCATAGCTTTAATTGTACTGATTTTATCGTTACAACTTTCGCCATGAGGATCATTTGTGAAAAAACAATATAATTACAACCCCACACAACAACCACACATAATGAAACAAAATGCCGTGTCCCCCTAGCCCACAGCAGCGCAACACAAAGACAAAAACACATATCAAATAAAACCTACAAGAACACACAAATCCCTGCCCAAGGGAACGAACGCCAGCCAGGATGACTGTCGGAACTGCCGGTCTGCATGGGCTAGCAGTTAGCTTAGCCTGCCCCGGCCTGTCAGACCGCCCCCGGTGTTTCTTCTTCAGGCGCAGCTCTGGTCAGGGCCGTGGTCCCTGGGCCCACCGGATGCAGCAGACCAGGTTCCCTCAGCCGATCCATCACTAGCTCCCCCATCCAGACACCCTCGACACACCTCCCCGCACTCCAAACGACGACACCAAAAACTCCACAGTCAACGCCAGGTGAGGCCGCCACCAGACCGAGGTTACCGGAACTGCCGGTCTGCATGGGCTAGCAGTTAGCTTAGCCTGCCCCGTCCTGTCAGATCGCCCTCGGTGTTTCTTCTTCGGGCGCAGCTCTGGTCAGGGCCGTGGTCCCTGGGCCCACCGGATGCCGCAGACCAGGTTCCCTCAGCCGATCCATCGCCAGCTCCCCCATCCAGACACCCTCGACACACCACGACGACACCAAAAACGCCACAGTCAACGCCAGGCGAGGCCGCCACCAGACCGAGGTTACCGGAACTGCCGGTCTGCATGGGCTAGCAGTTAGCTTAGCCTGCCCCGCTTCCTCGTCTTCTCAGACCACCCCCGGTGTTGCCTCTTCGGGCGCAGCTCCGGTTAGGGCCGTGGTCCCTGGGCCCACAGGACACAGCAGACCAAGCTCTCCCGGCCATCAAACAAAGACAAAGCTTAGATGCAGACGTGGGCAAAGGCGCTGCATGGACGGCGCTGGGTGAGTCTGCATGTGATTCTATCATACACTACACAAGGCAGTATAGGTGTTTAGCCTGGGGTCCACTGCACATCCTGAGCTGTCACCCGGAGGTGGACGAGTTGAAAGGAATGAACGACGCCGCTTCTGGCGCCGTGTGTTCGTATGATGTCAGCTGCCGAATTTGTTCGAGCAGTAATGTACGGTTGTTATAAAGCCTAAGTAGTCCTTTTTGCAAATGAAGAATCTCTCAAACTACAAATGAAAGACAGAGACACAAGATTATGGACAGTGGCAAAAATCAGCTCGTCAGACAAATAATTTTACGGGACCTGTTTCTGCCGAGGGGCTTCTGAGAGACGACACGGGTGTAGATCCGGACAGGGCTTTTCGTGTTTTTGTAATCATTACAACATCTAAAAAAAAAACCCAAAAAACCGTCATTGAACTTTGATAACATCGGCCACCCCTGCACCCTTGTAGTTACATAAAGGCTTGCTGATGACCCACCCAGCTCATGTGGTAATGCAGGTAATGGGTACGCTTTGCACAACCACTACCACGATCAATAAAGATCAGCTGCTTCCTGGCAGAGTCGTCCCACAGCATCAGATCGACGACGCCTGTGGTGGAGAGGTGGCACTGTGCATGAGTATATTTGTGTGTGTGTGTGTGTGTGCGTGTGCATGTGTGTGTGCATGTGTGCGTGCGCGTTGAGTGCTGATTAATGTGTTTGTAAAGACCAATATACATGTGGGTGTTTGTAAATTGGCAAGCAGAAGCCTGAATTTGCATCACTGTGTGTGTGTGTGTGTGTGTGTGTGTGTGTGTGCGTGCGTGTGTGTGTGCGTGCGTGCGTGTGTGTGTGTGTGTGTGTGTGTGTGTGTGTGTGTGTGTGTGTGCATACATACAGGCCTGACCTTGCTTTCCTGCAGCGCCAGCCAGCAGGGTCAGGGATATGCAGACTTGACCATGCTGAAATGGCATGGCCGGGAGAGGCAGGACAGAGAGAGGGAAAGAGGCCGAGAGGAGTAGGGGGAGTGGGGGAGAGAAGCAGGGAGGGGAGGAGGGAGGGAGAACGCAGCTGCACACTCTATCTGATCAACACACCCTTCTGCCTCAGGAGAGGGAGAGGATGGGATAAGGAGACCATGCGTGTGTGTGTGTGCGTGTGTGTGTGTGTGTGTGTGTGCGTGCAGTTTGTGTTTGCATGGGGGGGGGGGTGTCCTGGGTTACATTAGGACGGCTTTTTGCAACCTAGTTTCTGTGGTTCTCTGCAGCACCCGCAAGCACATTGACTCATCGAGGCAAAATGACGACACAAGAATTCATAGCGCTCATAAAAGATCACAGGCAAACCCCAGGCCAACATCTTTGGGTGCATCATATAAGGCTTATATATATATATGCATGCACACTTGCATATTATGCATGCTTGTGTGTGAACTAAAACATAGCCTCGGTACCAGTGTAGAAAAATGCTGGGTATTTAATCCACGCGATAAGGCTGCATGCAGTCTGGCCTGAGCAGGGTCAAACCAGGCTGACCAGAAATGTCTTGATACGCCATCGACTAATCAAGAAAATGATGCCGAGCTGCATGTCACAGCTGAGTGGATTGCAAGCATTTTACAAAAAATTACAGGGCTGGGTTTATTTTGTTGCTTTGAAACCTTTTACGCATGTGGTACTGATAAAGTCGGCGGTTTGAGTCCCACTGCAGCCGTGAGTACTACGGTGAGGTTATTTTACAGCAGCGTTTCCTGTGTTGCAGGAATAGAACCACGGTGCAGAAATGCATTCATTCATTCATTCATTCATTCATTCATCCTTTCTTCAAAGACCACCCTGGTGGATGTAAAGTTGGATATTTCAGTGGCTCAAAATTCAGTTCTTGATGAAGGCTAGGATGATGGAGAATAGGTGAAGCAAACCAAATGATCTAAGAAATTAAGAAAAGAGTGCATCCGGGTGGCGTGGCGTGGTGGTCTATTCCGTTGCCTACCAATACGGGGATGGCGGGTTCAAATCCCTGTCTTACCTCCGGCTTGGTCCAGCATCCCTACAGAAATAATTGGCCGTGTCTGCGGGTGGGAAGCTGGATGTGGGTATGTGTCCTGGTCGCTGCACTAGCGCCTCCTCTGGTTGGTCGGGGCACCTGTTCAGGGGGTTAAGGTAGTCGGCCCGGGTTCGCTTTCCGGCTGTGGCGGTTCCCGGTTGCTCCCTGAATTCGCTACAATAAGTTCATCTCCAGTTTACGCAGGTACAGAGCCGGATGCAGACATCTGTCTCTACATCCCCCTGCTGGTGGGTTTGACAGAGAGGTGTGGCATGTTGCACTGCATCTTTCTTCATGTGCCGTGTGCTAGCTAGCTAGCTAGCTATCTGATGATCAGGTCAGATTTATGTACAGACCCGGATGCAGACATCTGTCTCTACATCCCCCCGCTGGTGGGTTTGACAGAGAGGTGTGGCATGTTGCACTGCATCTTTCTTCATGTGCCGTGTGCTAGCTAGCTAGCTAGCTATCTGATGATCAGGTCAGATTTATGTACAGACCCGGATGCAGACATCTGTCTCTACATCCCCCCGCTGTAGGGTTTGACAGAGGTGTGGCATGTTGCACTGCATCTGTCTTCATGTGCCGTGTGTTAGCTAGCTAGCTATCTGATGATCAGGTCAGATTTATGTACAGACCCGGATGCAGACATCTATCTCTACATCCCCCTGCTGGTGGGTTTGACAGAGAGGTGTGGCATGTTGCACTGCATCTTTCTTCATGTACCGTGTGCTAGCTAGCTAGCTATCTGATGATCAGGTCAGATTTATGGGGTTGTGGTGAATCGATAAAGTTAATTGTAAGCAAAAAGTGGTCCCCATCTGTGATATGACGGAGACTTTAACCTTGCCGGGCTTAGAGGTCTGTGGCTTTGTAACAGGACCCTGCAGTTGGATGGAGGCGACCGATACACACCCCGCTAAATACCAGCTACCGTCCAGCAGTGAGCTGGCCAGCTGAATGCCTGACAGACTGCCAACATCCAGAGGCCGTCTGTCACGAGCACGCTTGTGTGTGTGTGTGTGTGTGTGTGTGTGTGAGAGAGAGAGAGAGAGAGAGAGAGAGAGAGAGAGAGAGAGAGAGAGAGAGAGAGAGTTGCTGTTTATGTTTTATGAGCTTCTAAGTGTTTCTAGATGTGTGGCTGTGTGTGTATGTGTTTGTTTAGACATTTTTTGGTTTGTATCTGTGCGTGCGTGTGCGTGTGTGTGCGTGTGTGTGTGTGTGATTGGATGTTCATTCGCTGTGTGTACACGTGTGCACCCATTGTGTAAAGTTTAGACAACACGTGAATTATGCATACATGGCAGTTTTTGCATGCTTGCATGCGAATGAACAGACAGAAAAAGTGTGTGTGTGTGTGTGTGTTCACATGCGTTCCTTTATATGTAATGCATTTATGACTGTCTTTGTTTCTACGCATGTGGTTTATGTTTTAATACCCTTTTTTTGCACATATCTGTGCGAATATGAAACAAAACCATTAGGACCCGCATGCTATTAGTAAAAAAGGTCTGAGGTCAGAGGTCAGGACTTTTATGTCAAGGCTGGGTGAGATTTTTTTTGTAGTCTTTTCTCCCCAAAAGGGGAAGTTTGCTGAGCAAACACACTCCAACTCAGCACCGCCCTGCTTCACCTTCAAACAGATCCACACCTTCCTTCCCTCTGAAGGCCTCCTAGCACGACCACGGTCCCCTGCTGCTGGCCAGTGTACACTTCTACTGGGACATGTAGGGGTAGGAGCAGGGACATAGGAGGCTTTCACAGTCATCATAACACAAGTGTGACACGACTGCAGGCTGCTCCACCTTCACACGGTGACTGATCCACGTCAAGTAAAAAAAAAAAAAGAAGAAGAAATAAACTACAGCGCTGCAGGAATCCGGCTATAGGCTGGCAACAAAATTATGTAACGGACTGGCATGCAATTGTTGACCGCTGTGCCATACATTTGCCTGTGTGTATGTGTGTGTGCATGTGCATATGTGTGCACGCACGTCTTCATGACTTTGATTGCAAGCTGCGAGAACCTGGACTATGGCTGAGAGTCTGATAACGGGGTCATCATGTGCAACCTGAGAACTGAGCTACCCAACGCTGCAGCCAACATGCCGCCATGCTCCTCCACAATAACGCATTGATAGTTACCAAAGAACGCTCTTTTACGATGCCTGTGGGTGGAACGTAACGTTAACAATGGTTCAGTAATAACTGGCCTTCAATATATAAATGGAAAACATCTTGGATGCAAATGTCACGCAACGCTCTCTCCATCTGGTGTGAGCTGTAGTTATTTACCTCCTGAATAGTGAGCATTCACACAGATCACACGCCTTTGGGAGAGGTGGAGGGCGGATCCTCCACCCGTGCGTGGCTTTTATAATGCAATTTGTTAATATAAGTGGGTCAGATCATGTATGTCAGCTCAACCCAACTCAACTCACAACTTTACCGCAGACTCGGGGTCCACAACAGACAAAGACAAGGGATGAGAACCACTGGTAAACGATAAACCCTAGACCAGTGGTTCTCAACCTTTTTGGGGTCCTGGACCCCCTGCGTATTTTTGATCTACCCTGAGGACCCCTCCACCTGATCTTGGGGGAGGGGGGTTGCAATGTGATAGAAACTGTAGAAACTGCATTTTAAATTGCATTCTAGCATTTATTCACTCTTTGGGGCAAAAATAAGAGCTTTCAGTTGTAACTTAGATATAGTTAACAAAACAGAATTCTTATGCAGTAACTTTCAGATATATGTAACAAAACAGAATATGTATTCAGTAACTTTCAGATATATGTAACAAAACAGAATATGTATTCAAGTAACTTTCAGATATATGTAAAAAAACAGAATATGTATTCAGTAACTTTCAGATATATGTAACAAAACAGAATACGTATTCAGTAACTTTCAGATATATGTAACAAAACAGAATATGTATTCAGTAACTTTCAGATATATGTAAAAAAAACAGAATATGTATTCAGTAACTTTCAGATATATGTAACAACAGAATTTTTATGCAGTAACTTTTAACAATGCAAACGGGAGCGAGATCTCTTATTAAAATACAATAAATTACACTTGTGGAACAGATGTAATTAGAGAAAAAAGTCCTGTTACCCTTTATAGTTTAGGTAGATAAAGGTCTGTCACATTTGAGTAAAATAATCCTATTTCTATAAATGTCATAGGATCTTTTTTTTAAAGATATTTTATTTTCACGGACCCCTTGCAATTACACCACGGACCACTAGGGGTCCGCGGACCCCCGGTTGAGAAACACTGCCCTAGACAATACATAAAGTAAACACAATAAAGCGACATAAAAGGAACAAATCACAGAGCAGTACTTTGTTAAATGCTCTGATAAAACGTGATAAAACGCTTGTCATGGGAGGGGAAACAGGCAGGCAAAACGTGATCCATTTATGGTGGCAGGAAGCGGAGCAGCATGGCGGCGCAATACATAGGTGATGCTGAATCACTCTAATCACACATCCGTCTAGTAAATTTGATTTGCTTTATTTTGAACATGTAAAAATTGTTTAAAAAATGTGGGAAATGCGTTTGAGAAATTAATTCAAACGTATTCGTCCTGTATTTCACTCTGACGGTTCCTGTTTTCTAGGCAAGTTATTTGGGTCGCCAGATAAATTTGCAGACTTTCTTCCGCGGGCTTTCAAGATTTATAGCTGCAGTACAACCCCGAGCCACACGGGGGCACCCGTGTGGTATGTCGACCGCACTCACGGCTTCCGCCCGCGTCGGACTGAACGCTGCTGCGTTGCGTTCTCCTCTCGCGCGCCGGACTGGACCGTCATACCGTGAAGCAAGCGGGCCCTCCTGTCACGTTAGCAAGGTGGGAGTAAATTAATACGCACAATTACGTATTTGGAGTACGCCTCAAAAGATGATATTCGGGTTAAGTCAATAGCACGTAATGGGCCCAATGAGATTTGACGTAGAGCAGACCGGATGTGGTTTACGAATGGATTGTTTGACTGATAACCGCAGCTGCACTTAAACACAGGCCTAATGCTTACATCTGTGGCCAGCAGTGCAGACATAGATATAAGCACCTGTTTAGTAATTATAAATACATTATGCCAATAACAACACGCCAGTGACTTTGTATGCAACCCCCCCCCCCTCCTACTGGACGGTTAGCGAGCACATGGAGGCCCCGCCCCCCTCCCCCACTGGATGTTGTGCGCGTGATGTCCGGTGTTGTTGAGCTCTGTTGACGTTGCACGCTCTACTGATGGATCGCCTGAATCGCTGCATTATTTTGCTCCTTGTTTGCTGAGCAGTTTCCCTGCCGTTGAGTGTTTCATGTAATGAAGTTTTATATATTGTAACGTGCATGGATAAGAAGACACGCTGGCCGCTGGTTGGCGGGTCTGACCCTTTAGCCGAGCGGTTAGCGATGTCTCCTGCGGTGCGGGCGATACAGGTTCGCGTCCCGGCCGCGGCAGTCCCTGTGGTTGCGTTGTCCCCCCGAATTCGCTACTATATATATATATATATATACACTACCGTTCAAAAGTTTGGGATCACATTAAAATGTCCATATTTTTGAAGGAAAAGCACTGTACTTTTCAATGAAGATAACTTTAAACTAGTCTTAACTTTAAAGAAATACACTCTATACATTGCTAATGTGGTAAATGACTATTCTAGCTGCAAATGTCTGGTTTTTGGTGCAATATCTACATAGGTGTATAGAGGCCCATTTCAAGCAACTATCACTCCAGTATTCTAATGGTACAATGTGTTTGCTCATTGGCTCAGAAGGCTAATTGATGATTAGAAAACCCTTGTGCAATCATGTTCACACATCTGAAAACAGTTTAGCTCGTTACAGAAGCTACAAAACTGACCTTCCTTTGAGCAGATTGAGTTTCTGGAGCATCACATTTGTGGGGTCAATTAAACGCTCAAAATGGCCAGAAAAAGAGAACTTTCATCTGAAACTCGACAGTCTATTCTTGTTCTTAGAAATGAAGGCTATTCCATGCGAGAAATTGCTAAGAAATTGAAGATTTCCTACACCGGTGTGTACTACTCCCTTCAGAGGACAGCACAAACAGGCTCTAACCAGAGTAGAAAAAGAAGTGGGAGGCCGCGTTGCACAACTGAGCAAGAAGATAAGTACATTAGAGTCTCTAGTTTGAGAAGCAGACGCCTCACAGGTCCCCAACTGGCATCTTCATTAAATAGTACCCGCAAAACACCAGTGTCAACATCTACAGTGAAGAGGCGGCTGCGGGATTCTGGGCTTCAGGGCAGAGTGGCAAAGAAAAAGCCATATCTGAGACTGACCAATAAAAGAAAAAGATTAAGATGGGCAAAAGAACACAGACATTGGACAGAGGAAGACTGGAAAAAAGTGTTGTGGACGGATGAATCCAAGTTTGAGGTGTTTGGATCACAAAGAAGAACGTTTGTGAGACGCAGAACAAATGAAAAGATGCTGGAAGAATGCCTGACGCCATCTGTTAAGCATGGTGGAGGTAATGTGATGGTCTGGGGTTGCTTTGGTGCTGGTAAGGTGGGAGATTTGTACAGGGTAAAAGGGATTCTGAATAAGGAAGGCTATCACTCCATTTTGCAACGCCATGCCATACCCAGTGGACAGCGCTTGATTGGAGCCAATTTCATCCTACAACAGGACAATGACCCTAAACACACCTCCAAATTGTGCAAGAACTATTTAGAGCAGAAGCAGGCAGCTGGTATTCTATCGGTAATGGAGTGGCCAGCGCAGTCACCAGATCTGAACCCCATTGAGCTGTTGTGGGAGCAGCTTGACCGTATGGTACGCAAGAAGTGCCCATCCAACCAATCCAACTTGTGGGAGCTGCTTCTGGAAGCGTGGGGTGCAATTTCTCCAGATTACCTCAACAAATTAACAGCTAGAATGCCAAAGGTCTGCAATGCTGTAATTGCTGCAAATGGAGGATTCTTTGACGAAAGCAAAGTTTGATGTAAAAAAAATCTTATTTCAAATACAAATCATTATTTCTAACCTTGTCAATGTCTTGACTCTATTTTCTATTCATTTCACAACATATGGTGGTGAATAAGTGTGACTTTTCATGGAAAACACAAAATTGTTTGGGTGATCCCAAACTTTTGAACGGTAGTGTATATATCAAGATGGCGCACTCATCATTAGCAGCTGGTGAGTGCACGCTCCTCATTAGTTGAGCACTTATACCACCATTGACGGTTTAAGGAAAAAACGCTATATATATATATATATATATAAAGAGAGAGAGGGAGAGATCTGTCATCAGTCAAATCATGTGACAGCCCTCCTCTCATCCAATCAAAAAGCTTGATTCTCTCTCCTGATCACTTGGTCAGTGAGCAGTGGTTGCTTCAGGAACAGTAATCATGGTCTCCCATGGCCTCTCTCCCTCTCTCATGGGCAGCATGGTGTAGCACCTGTTGCCTCACGGCAAGAAGGTCCTGGGTTCGAACCCCCAGGCGGTCCCAGGTCCTTTCTGTGTGGAGCTTGTATGTTCTCTCTGTGTCTGCGTGGGTTTCCCCCGGGTGCTCCGGTTTCCTCCCACCATCAAAAAGACACGCATGTTAGGGTTAATAGTGCTGACTGTGCCCCTGAGCAAGGCAATGGAAAGAAGAACTGGAGTTGGTCCCCGGGCGCTGCAGCTGCCCACTGCTCCTAGATACACAGCTAGGATAGGTTAAATGCAGACGATGAATTTCCCCACAGGAACTGATAAAAGCACGTCTCTCTCTCTCTCTCTCTCTCTCTCTCTCTCTCTCTCTCTCTCTCTCTCTCTCTCTCTCTCTCTCTCTCTCTCTCTCCCTCTCCCTCACCACAATTTACTCCTTTGTCAGATCTGCCAGGTGTCCAACTTAGAGGTGGATAGGCTGCAGGCACATCCAATTTGTTTCTGAAGCTCAATCTTTAGCACTGGCTGGTCCACATTGTAAATGTGTAAATAAAAAACAGAACTGTAAACAGTATTGTATTCTGATGAAAACAATATTGTATAGTATTATAAACAATAAATTATTCTGACTGATTGTTATTTGCAAGTGAAGAAGTCAGATTTATGTGTTCAGGCATCATTAACCTCCTGCACTGCTTGCTGTGCTAATGATTGATAACTTAATGATATTAATAACTTTATTCATATAGCACTTGTAGGCTTGCGTATGCAGTCTAACCAGAACCAAATAAGAGCGCTGCAGGCTGTAAAGGAAGGACGCGTGTCGCGTCACTCTTCACACCATAGTCAAGTCTAGTCTGGGACGCCTCCATCGTACCCATCATCAGTGACAAGTTGGTATTTCTGCCACACTCGCGGCGTCCGCCAGAACCAGACTGAACGCTGCGTTGCGTTCTGCTCTTGTACACCGGACTGGGACGTGACACCAGACAGCCGGCAGGCCCGACTGTCACATTAGCCAGGTGTTAAGTAGAATTAAGTTGGAGTAAGCCTAAAAAAACCATATTCAGGTTAAGTAAATAGCACATAAAGGGCCAAATGGGGTTTGACGTAGAACAGACCGGATGTGGTTAACGAATTCATTGTGTGACTGATAACAACATCCATCCATGCTGGAGCCGATCCCAGCAGTCCCTGGGCGGCGGGCGGGGAGACGCCCCGGCCGGGCCGCCAGGCCGTCACAAGCCTGATAACCGGCATGAGCATTTTAAAAAAACCTTCAACCAGAAGTTTGCTTTACGGCATGTTCGTGTTGCTGCGGTAATTGTGCTTACAACACCGAATCTCGTATGAGAGGCGAGCGCACATCCTGTTTGTTCTACTGATGAGAGGGAATAAAAACGAGACAGCCCGTTAACTCCGCCTAGACGCACTTGTTCGGTCTCATTTATCAAGTATCTAACGTGTGCATATGTTTTCAGTAACGCGTGCATGAAGCTAAGTGGTGATTTATCAAACGTATGTCTCTTAGGCTGGTTTTCCTGTTCAGGTGACGTGGAAACGGCAGTAAAAACGGTCAAGAACCATCGTTTATTCACTAATTAGCTCCTCTCACGAGCTCTAGGTGCCAGTTGTTGTGCACTGGGTCACGATGGGTTGTCATTTTTAGAAAGTGGGTTCCCAGGAAAAAAAAAAGGTTGGGAAACACTGTTTTAGACAGCTTGGAGATTTTTGGGGAGAGCTTCTAAAACGGCCCTATGGAGTCTGTTTCCTTTTTCTTTTTTCCCTTTTCAGTTTAGTGTGAGGGTATGCTACGTCACTGTCTGACTAATGCATGTCATATTCATCTATAATGGGAACACTTACAGTGTAGTCTACTCCCGATAAAGGCTTGTTATATTGAAAACACACACACTATATATACATATATATATATATATATATATATATATATATACACACACACACACACACACACACACACTATATATATACATATATATATATAAGTGAGAGGGAGAGATCTATCAGTCAAATCATGTGACGGTACTCTCATCCAATCAAAAAGCTTGATTCCCTCTCCTGATGACTTGGTCAGTAGGCAGTGGTTGCTTCAGGAACAGTAATCATGGTCTCCGTATGTCTCTCCCCCTCTCTCATGGGCAGCATGGTGTAGCCCCTGTTGCCTCACAGCAAGAAGGTCCTGGGTTCGAACCCCCAGGCTGTCCCAGTTCCTTTCTGTGTGGAGCTTGTATGTTCTCCCCGTGTCTGCGTGGGTGTCCTCCAGGTGCTCTGGTTTCCTCCCACCATCAAAAAGACATGCATGTTAGGGTTAATAGTGCTGACTGTGCCCCTGAGCAAGGCAACGGAAAGAAGAACTGCAGTTGGTCCCCGGGCACTGTAGCACCCCACTGGTCCTATACGACAGGATGGGTTAAATGCAGACGATGAATTTCCCCTCAGGAATTAATAAAAGTACAATCTCTCTCTCTCTCTCTCTCTCTCTCTCTCTCTCTCTCTCTCTCTCTCTCTCTCTCTCTTTCCCTCTCTCTCTCTCTCTCTCTCTCTCTCTCTCTCTCTCTCTCTCTCTCTCTCTCTCTCTCTCTCTCTCTCTCTCTCTCTCTCTCTCTCTCTCTCTCTCTCTCTCTCCACAACTTACTCCTTTGTCAGATCTGCCAGGTGTCCAACTTAGAGGTGGATAGGCTGCAGGCAAATCCAATTTATTTCTCAAACTCAAAATCGATCTTGTGCACTGGCTGGTGCACCTTGTTATTTGAAGTGAATAATTCAGATTCATGTGTTCAGGCATCAGTAACCTCCTGCACGGGCTGCTGTGCTAATGATTGATAACTTAATGATATTAATAACTTTATTTGCATAGCACTTGTAGGCTTGCATATGCAGTCTAACCAGAACCAAATAAGAGGGTTGCAGGCTGTAACGGAAGGAAGCGTGTCGCGTCACGCTTCACACCATAGTCAAGTCTAGTCTGGGACGCCTCCCACCGTGCCAGTCATCAGTGACAAGGGGGGGGGTTGGTATGTGTAGCCCTGTTTCATGCAGAAGTCATGGCCGGCATCGCTGTGCTGCAAGGGGGGGTGGTGCCATGAGAGATGTGAAGGACAGGTTGAAATCCATGTTGAGCAGCCAGACTGAGACACAGCTAAGGAATTTGATTTGAATCGAATTTCCAGATTTAAACCCCCTATGGATGCGGTTTGAGTCTCATTTGAAAAAAATCCGTTTCCAGACAGGCTTTCATACATTGCGCCCTATATCATTCTGTTCACATGTCTGATTTGATTTCATGCCCGGCCTGTGTGGCGTTTTAACTTACCGCCTTTGGCTCATTTTGCTGTAATGCTCGGTAGTCTGTGAGGTCGACTCCGAGTCGGTGAATCGGCTGTGGGGAGCGAGTTCATGATGCAATCACAGGAACGTTTTATTTTTTTCTTCTTCCTTGCTGCTGTTTTATGGTTTTATTTTCAACCAATTGACTCTTGCGGACCCTCTGTGACCTTGCTCGGTGAAGGGGGCTACACTGAATAAACTTTTGACTTATTTACCTGACTATTGCCACACTGTTCTGGGCAACACTGCGACACGGCTGTCATGACACGGCGTCTTGTGATCATGTGAGACGAGCATGCCTGTGGCGTGAGTCTAAAGTTTAGGTGTAGATATGTATAGCCGCTGCTGAAGGTTAAAGATCCTTTATGAATGGTGGTCCGGCTCATGGGGGACCCTCCCCCCTCTCCTCACGTGCCTTTTCCACACCAGACTCTAACTCCCCCTGAAGGAAAAGGGACATTCGAATAGGAAACAAAAAGGAGAATTCTGAGATGTTACTCATTTTATCTTTATTCGGGCTGGGCTGGATTGCATCAGGAACATCAAGTCTCTCTCCCAAACCACCTGAACTTGAAACGCAACACCAACCCAAAATCAAAGCCAGTTGAATACGGATGGATTCAATCTCCTGTTAAGATGATCGGCATGCAGACGGGGACCTGTTCATTTCAGAAACACGTCTCAACTCAGGGACACGTAGAAAAGACAAAACGTGGTATTTTGTAAATACCTGAAGGCACCATTAGGTTTTTCCCTGCATCAGAATCAGAACCAGAATCGTGTGTATTGGCCGTGTAGGTTTGCACTACATGGAATTTGACTCCAGTTCCGTGGCTCTCTCAGTGTACTTAACGGAATAACAACACTACAACACAACAGTCTTTACATATATATATATATATATATATATATATATATATATATATATATATATATATATATATATATATATATACATATATTCACTACCGTTCAAAAGTTTGGGATCACCCAAACAATTTCGTGTTTTCCATGAAAAGTCACACTTATTCACCACCATATGTTGTGAAATGAATAGAAAATAGAGTCAAGACATTGACAAGGTTAGAAATAATGATTTTTATTTGAAATAAGATTTTTTTTACATCAAACTTTGCTTTCGTTAAAGAATCCTCCATTTGCAGCAGTTACAGCATTGCAGACCTTTGGCATTCTAGCTGTTAATTTGTTGAGGTAATCTGGACAAATTGCACCCCACGCTTCCAGAAGCAGCTCCCACAAGTTGGATTGGTTGGATGGGCACTTCTTTGAGCAGATTGAGTTTCTGGAGCATCACATTTGTGGGGTCAATTAAACGCTCAAAATGGCCAGAAAAAGAGAACTTTCATCTGAAACTCGACAGTCTATTCTTGTTCTTAGAAATGAAGGCTATTCCATGCAAGAAATTGCTAAGAAATTGAAGATTTCCTACACCGGTGTGTACTACTCCCTTCAGAGGACAGCACAAACAGGCTCTAACAGGTACTATTTAATGAAGATGCCAGTTGGGGACCTGTGAGGCGTCTGTTTCTCAAACTAGAGACTCTAATGTACTTATCTTCTTGCTCAGTTGTGCAACGCGGCCTCCCACTTCTTTTTCTACTCTGGTTAGAGCCTGTTTGTGCTGTCCTCTGAAGGGAGTAGTACACACCAGTGTAGGAAATCTTCAATTTCTTAGCAATTTCTCGCATGGAATAGCCTTCATTTCTAAGAACAAGAATAGACTGTCGAGTTTCAGATGAAAGTTCTCTTTTTCTGGCCATTTTGAGCGTTTAGTTGACCCCACAAATGTGATGCTCCAGAAACTCAATCTGCTCAAAGAAGTGCCTATCCAACCAATCCAACTTGTGGGAGCTGCTTCTGGAAGCGTGGGGTGCAATTTCTCCAGATTACCTCAACAAATTAACAGCTAGAATGCCAAAGGTCTGCAATGCTGTAATTGCTGCAAATGGAGGATTCTTTGACGAAAGCAAAGTTTGATGTAAAAAAAATCTTATTTCAAATAAAAATCATTATTTCTAACCTTGTCAATGTCTTGACTCTATTTTCTATTCATTTCACAACATATGGTGGTGAATAAGTGTGACTTTTCATGGAAAACACAAAATTGTTTGGGTGATCCCAAACTTTTGAACGGTAGTGTATATAGTCAATCCTTGTGTATATGTCAGAAGATTGTTGTGTTGCAGTGTTGTTATTCTGTTAAGTACACAGAGAGCCACGAAACCCGAGTCAAATTCCATGTAGTGCAAACCTACATGGCCAATACACACGATTGTGGTTGTGATGATATACGGCAGGGGGGGAAATCTGACGGTGCCTTCAGGTATTTACAAAATAAAATATACTCTAATTGTCTAAACACCTCTAAGTTGGCAGAGATGTAATGGAATTTGGGGGTGGGGTGATGGTGGTGGTGGTGGTGGGATTCTGATAAAAAAAAGAAGAAGTGTGAACTACGAGAGAGAATATTTTTGATGTCTCCCTGTCACATAATGTCGACTCTGATCCATTTGATGTTGGGGAAGATAATCTTTAACCAAGGGCCGTGCACCAGAAATCAATGAAGCAAATAGTTGAACTTTAAAAATAGATTCTTCGTCCACAAATGCAAAAGTCAAAATGCCAAACACAACAAAAACAAGGCCAAGCGAAGGGGACTCGACATCCCCCCCTCTTAAACTCGACAAGATTTCCAGATCTTCTCGTCCATGGACTTGGGCCGCCTTTTGGAACTGGTCCGTAAGCCTTGCTTGGGGGGGGGGGGGTACAGTAGCAGAAGCATACAGGTACCTGGACTTTATATTGCTTTCATTCACAGCGAAATAGAAAGATACGGTGGTCAAAAGCCTCCCAATCCCCCCCTCTGCTCAGAATCGGCCCTCCAATAGAAACAATAACAAAACTCTCTGGTTGGAGAAGAGCCTGCCTGCCAGGGTCCGAATCAAAACCAGCACCTGCTGTGTTCGCCATGGTGCTGTCAGCCCCACAGAGCAGGGATTTATCCGACTTGAAGACAGGCTCAGTTTTGAGGATCTCAACCAAGACAGAGTCGTCAGCCCTTAACAGTGCGCAACTGATCCAGAACAGACGCAGGTCGTGCTCATGTTCAGCATTTAGACGGTGATCTCTTCATTACATTGGAGAGAACAGTGATCGTTATCTCCGGGGAGAAGCAGCTGGGTCGGAGACGCGGGGTGGGGTGGAGGTGTGGCGGGGGGGTGACCTGCTCCGCAGCGCCGCCAGGGGTCCACCGCGTCTCACCGTCCGGGGCGGTGTGGGGCCAGCGGGCTCCTACCTCGGTCGGCTGGCTCGCGCTCAGCGCACGTCCGCGCTGATTGGCTCGAGCCAAACTCCGCGAACTTGCCATTGGCCGGTGCGAGGAGCCGTGTGACCGCGTATGCAAATGACCCCTATGTTGGCGTATGAAACCCCGGGCTCCTGCGCACACCGGCGCTGTACGCGAGGAGAGGCGGAGGCGGCGGAGAAGAGGAGTGACTGCTCAGACTTCCGGGGGGGGACCATGCACTTGTAGCGAGACGTCGACTCGGCACCGCGTTAACCGGAACAAGTGGGAGCTTCGCTGACCGTCGATCGTTGAGAGCCTTTCCTCCTCTTCCCATGAGTGCTGCGGGGTAAGGATTTGACACACAGCCGCCCGGCCGAAGTTAAAACCTTTGACAAGTTCATTTAGTGAAGATTATCGCTCTGTTCGCTATGCCTCTTCTAACATTTGGTACAATTAAGGTAAAAAAAAAACAAAAAAAATCCTAAGCATAACCATGCCGCTAAAACACATGGTAATAAATTGGTGCGTTTTAATGTTCACTAAATAGTGTTAAATAGTGTTGCACTGTAAAAGTGTATGCAGAAGCAAGCAGTTTTTTCCCCAAAACTTGGACAGAGAATTAAAAACTGCACAAAGTACAACCCGTTCTAATGGCTCTCTCGCCCGCGCGCGCGCGCTCGCTCTCTCTCTCTCTCGCCCTCTCTCTCTCCCCCCCTCTCTCGCCCGTTCTCTCTCTCTCTCTCTCTCTCTCTCTCTCTCTCTCTCTCTCTCTCTCTCTCTCTCTCTCTCTCTCTCCCTCTCTCCCGCTCTCTCTCTTTCAGTGTGCTCCAGTCGTTCAGCCCATCAGCCATGCCAGGCCCAGTGATGCCGATGGATGTGGCCATGCGTTTCTACATCAGCCACTCCCCCCCTCCCCTACGTGGCTTTCTCAGCTCTTATGAGGACTTGCAGAGGGCCAAGAACCAGAGCCAGAACCACAGGAACCGCCAGCAGTTCTACAAGCCCTTGAGGCCCTGCCTCAGCAGCCATCAGAAGGCTGCAGACGACAGAGGCTGCGTGGAATGGAGCAAAACCAAGGCCTCCACCACCAACAAGAAGAGAGTGGTATTTGCCGATTCCAAGGGAATGTCGCTTACTGCCATCCACATCTTCTCCAAGTTTGACGATGAGCCGTGCCGCAATCGGGGCTGCAGTGGCATCACGGAGGAGCTGCAGTTTGACATGTCAGACCTGGAGAGCGCCACCATGGACCTAAAGATCAGCTCGGTCCGCAGCCTGGCACTGGACTTTAAGCAACCCTCCGCGGACTACCTAGACTTCCGCAACCGCCTGATAAAGAACTCTGTCTGCCTGGAGAACTGTTCCCTGCAGGAACGCTCGCTGACCGGCACCGTCAAGGTCCGCAATGTTGGGTTTGAGAAGTCTGTGCAAATCCGCACCACATTTGATACGTGGGCTAGCTACACCAATGTTAACTGCACCTTCATGAATAACATCTACGGTTGCCAGGATACCGACACTTTTGCATTTGTCCTGGAACTGCCCACCAACGTGCCACCGCACCACGGGGTAGAGTTCTGTGTTTGCTTCACAGCCCAGGGCCAGATGTACTGGGACAATAACGATGGCAAGAACTACAAACTCAAACACGTTGGCTGGAATGGAGAAGACCTAAACTCTGTTACTCTGCCCATGACCGCCGTTGATGGGAAGAAACCATGTGAGCAGAAGAATGGGGGGATGAGGCTGCTGGAGATGGAATTTGATCAGTTCGGCAGCCCCCGCATGTCCAGTGGACTCTTCCCTGGCTGGCAGAGCTGGGGTCAGATTGATAACAGTGTGCCTTATTGGTGAGAGGATCAGGAAGTGAGATGAAATGAAAGAAGATGCTGATTGGGCATTCAAAATAAAAACAGATGTGGGCTTGAGTTGGGATGGACTGGAAGCCAGAGACTGAAATGTTGAAGGTACAGAGTGTTCAAGCCCTTCAAAAGTTTTGCCAGGAGGATGCGCACTTCCCAGACAGAAACTTCACTGTAATTTGGTCACTTTGATGCAAAATGGCCACTTGACCCACAAGCTGGTAAAATGTGGACTTTTCATCTGCAAGATAATGGCAAACTTTGATTTGGAGAGAGCTCTTTGGGGAACTCTGTCATGTTTTCAAAATACCGCTCTAAGTGCAGAGGTACCTTCTCAAACTGTCTGTTTCGAATCCCCACTGAATCACATACTTCAGAATACAGTCCATGGCCAATGTAAGCCCCTTTTTGAGGGCCCCCCCCAAAAATTGTGTGGATATGAACTGATTGAAACAGCTCCCTCTTGATGTGATATCTGCAAACTCAAATGGTGGAAATGGCTTTGGTGTTGAGTCCTTCATATTGAAGGGAAAGTACAGAGAAGGCATGGCACCTCTCCACCATAAAGCAATAGGAGTTATTATCTTTGAATCGAAAATGCATACCTTTGCACGAAGGGAAAACATCATTCAAAAATGGCCTATATACTTTTAATTTCCCCTTGTTTATCGTGTGCATGTACATTCTAAGTATTTGATGCAATACGCGTGGATGATCTAATTAAAAGGTAACTTTCAGTGTAGAGGCACAAACAGGAAGCCGAGCTGACGTCATCAGTTGTGCCATTAGGGAGAATCTGTATGTTACTGGCTGTCTTGACACTTGGAAGAACCATGTACATTAATGGGGTTTTAGTTATGTCAGTGATGAAGTGAATGAGATTTTTTTTGTTTTTTTTTACCCCTGCTGAGTTCATTGAAATGATGGCAAAAATATGAATGTTATCTTTTTGTTTTCACAAGTGCAATTCTGTGATGGGAATATGGGTGGTGCTGGTATTAAGCCTGAAAATGAGATTTTTCTTACTGTGAAGTAGGGTCTGTGCCTCAATGTATGTGTCTCACTCAAAACGGTTTGTCTGTGCACATACACAACTGTTTGTGTGTGTGTGTCGAACTATGCATTGCCTTTTCAGAAATAAATTTCTATATTTTTGTCCTAACCTCGAACTACTCCTGAGCCTGGTTTTCTTTATCAAGTGTAGTGATGTGTACTCCACAAAACAGTGTTGTGGGTGTTCACAGAATGTGCTATGTAGTATACTATGCTGAGGCAATTACACAGATAACCAGGGAACCAAAGGGGTAACTCACTTTTAGCTTGGTGGAGTGTGATTACCTCCTCCTACCCAGCTGCCCTGATTTTCAGTAATGAATAAAATGGCAAGCTAGTTAACTAGCAGAGCACTTAAGTCCTCATCTAGCTCATGACGGAGGTCTATCTAGCAGCCGTGCTTAGACCAGCTTGCTTAGTCCTCTAATAGCTCAAATGTTGCTGGGCTGAGTCCACCATACTTTTAGCTGAAGCAATTGAGATAAATATGAAAGCTAGTTCTTGTGCCCTTTACTATATTAAACATGTGCGTTTGATATCTGTGCCCACTAGCCACAGTAGAACATCCAGAGCCGCTCTGACTGGGCAGTGTGTTGATATAGACATCTGGCAGATGTTGGCTTTTGAGCAGAATATTGTCCAGTTTTATTCTAGAAGTCTCAGTCACAGAAAGTTGAATCGGTTCATCGGCACACAACGTTTGTTGACAGAAAGGTTTCATCACTCATCTAAGTGACCTCTTCAGTCTCAACTGACTGCAGGTACCCCCACCCCTTATAAACAATACAGTTGCATAACCACCGAAAACAAAGATCAGTTTCATATGTAAATAGGCGTGACCATTAACTGGACCATCAACTGTACATCTGTTGCCATCTTACAATGCTGTGATGCCAAACATTCCCAAGTCCTCTGTGAATAGTACACAGGTCGCTTGGATGAGTGATGAAACGTTTCTGTCAATAAATGATGAACTGATTCACCTTTCTTTGATTTTCTCCCCTGGATTACTGAGCATGCATAAAGACATCTAAGCAACTTCTTCAGTCTCAACGGTCTGCGGGTGCCCCCACCCTCATAAACAATACAGTTGCACAACGACCGAAATCAACGATCAGTATCATATGCAAACATGGGTGTGACCGTTAACTAGAGTTACAATGGCCATGTGCACTATTCACAGAGGATTGGGGAATGCTTATTTATTTGTCATTTTTCACATCCTCCCTGGTGAACTTGATGTGGTTATCCACAGTTAATGTGGCTGGTGAAATGTGGTACGTCCTGAGATTGAATTTTAAGCCAGGTGTCGTCCACAAATCTGAACCAATGGCTAGGTGGTGTTTCTGGATAGGACAACAGAGCCCTCTTTTCCACTTCCTCCATGTACAAGTTGGCCTCTATAGGTGAGACTGGGGAACCCATAGCACACCCATGCCACCGCCTATAGTACTGCCCCCTGTATGTGAAGTACATGGACTGAAGACACAGCTTCATGAGCAGACACACTTGGTCGGTGTTAAGGGTGGTCCTACTGCTCAGAGTGGGGTCGTCCTGTAATTTCATACAGACTACCTCCACTGCTTCATCAACAGGAACACACATGAAGAGAGACGTGACATCATAAGAGACCATTGTTTCATCTCCCTCCATAATGATGTCCCTCGCCTTATCCGCAAAATCCATAGCGCTGTGAATGTGATGTTCATTATTGCCTACCAACGAGATAAGAATAGGTGCCAGAAACTTAAAGGTGTGTCAGTGCGTTTTCACCAGCAAAACACACGGACACACCAGGTATGTGTGAGTGACTGTAAAGCAGAATACAGGTTATTTGATGTGTCCGTCCAAATGGTATGTTCAATCACAATGAAAAAGAATCTTTGGTGGTGTGGAAAGCACACATGGCCAAGTCGTGATTTATATTTCAATTGGATTAATTGTGCAGCTTTACGCCATGAAACCCAATGTGATGGGCTGAAGCCATAAAAAAGCCAACTCCAAATTGTGTCTTCAGCTGAAGCTCTCTTTTGAAACCTCTTATCAGTTCCCGGTCTTTACCTGAAAATGTGATCCTCGCCCGGATCACTCTTAAAATGCTCTGGGTTATGAACATTTTTACCACTGATACTGATTTAATATTCATTTTTCAGACAACTGTGACAAAAAGCTCTGATCTTGCACTTTCCTCACTAAATGATAGCGGCCAGAAGTGGAAATCTGTGCAGTCCCCAACCACCAAAGAGAAACCCATGGCTGACAATACAATGAACCACAGTTACTCCTTCAAACCAATAGACCTATGGTTATACACAGTCCTCTATATTGAATGTAATAATGGATTACATTTATATAGCGCTTTATCCTGACACCCAATGTGCTTCACATTGAAGGGAGGAAACTCACCTCAACCATCACCAATGAGTACTACCCACCTGGGTGATGCACGGCAGCCATTTTGCACCAGAATGCTCACCACTCATCAGCTTGAAGTGGAGAAGAAGAAATCATTGAGTCAATTTCATGGGGGGATGATCAGGTGGCCAGATGGAGAGAGCCAGGTTGGGAATTTTGCCAGGATACGGGGGACCCCCCTTTGTGATAAGTGCCATGGGATCTTGAATGACCACGTTGAGTTAGGACCTCGGTGTAACATCTCATCCAAAGGACGGCATCTCCTACAGGACAGTGTCCCCATCACTGCACTGGGAATTGTTCTTGTTGTTGTAGGACTAGAAGGAAGACTGCCCCCTACTGGCTCGTGAACACCACTTCCAGCAGCAACTCACTTTTCCGGGGAGTCGCCCATCCAAGTACTACCCAAGCCCATACCTGCTTGGCTTCTGTCATTCGGCAGAACCAGCATACATGTTGATGTGGCTGCTGGCGAATGTGTAACAGGCAATGATGGTTTATTCAAGTGTTAGTAGGGCAAAATACACTCCTCTCTGTTCTTTACTTTCCCAGTTCTATTCATTGGGTTTTAGTTGTTGGTTAGTTAGCTGTCTTGTCTGAAGTGTGTTTAGCCTATAGGCTATAGCTGACTGCTACACTCATTGGCAGTAATCTACTAAGATTATCTTTCAGTTATAGCACTATTATATACTCTACACTTCTACCGCAATATGATACTTTATACTTTACATACTACATACTGCTATTATACGTAGTACTATGTTGCTGATGTAATCATATGCCTCAACGTTAACTCTGTTCAGACATTGCATTTGTTTACCATTCATATGACCAATTTATTCATCCCTTCATCTCATTGCTTTTACCCATGCATTTTATTATTTGCTTTATTTTATTATCTTTATGTCTGTTAATTCATCTGTTAGTTCAACTGGTTCTTCCGTTTCCTGTAGTTTGTTTGGCCTGCGTTATTCTGTCGGTCTGATTCATTACTAATCACCAGGTAATGACTCCTGCAGTGTGTCTGACATGTTTGATGTAAGCGATCACTATTATAGTTGAGGTTTACATTAACGAGCTTTAGTAATTGCAAACAATGTGGTGCCCTGGATTATTTTATCACCTTAATTTGGATTAATTTGCGGTCTAATTCACTGTGCATAGAGTTAACGAGGTCGATCACCTCAACACATCACAGATTATAATGATAGTTTTAAACAGGCTATGCTTTACTTTTATAGCTATCCTATTTCTCAGCCTGTACTAATCAATGGAACCAAGTGAAGTGAAGTGAAGGGAAGTCAAGTCAAGTCAAGTCAAGTCAAGTCAAGTCAAGTCAAGTCAAGTCAAGTCAGTTTTATTTGTGTAGCCCAGTATCACAAATTACAAATTTGCCTCACTGGACTTTATAGCAGCACGACATCCTGTCCTCAGACCCTCGCATCGGATAAGGAACAACTCCCAAAAAAAAACCTTTAACAGGGAGAAAAAAAATAGGAAGAAACCTCAGAGAGAGCAACAGAGGGAGATCTCTCTCCCAAGACGGACAACATGCAATGGATGTCGTGTGCACAGAATTAACAGAATACAACATTGAAAGAGGATAACAGAATTATAATGGAATTATAAAATATATGAAGAATATGATGAGGAGGATGCCAAGCAGTGTCCAGACACCACCAGGACCCAAGCCACGTGAACACTGTCAGCATGTAGATAAAAAAAACAAACCCAAAACATTAGTTACATATCTGAGTGAGAGAAGGATATAACATTGAAACAGGATAACAAAATTATGTTTTTATGAGATATATAAAAAGAAAACGTGATAAGGAGGATGCCAAGCAGTGTCCAGGTGCTGACCAACATCACCATGGAGATAGAGGAGGACAGACTACATGTGCACACAAAGGAGAATCACATCACACAATTATTATTATTTTTTGGATTTTGATATATTATATTAATCCCTGTGGGGAAATTCCTCTCTGAATATAACCCATCCTACCTGTGTAGCTAGGAGCAGCGGGCAGCCGCCGTGCAGCACCCGGGGACCAACTCCAGTTCATCTTGCCTTGCCTCGGTCAGGGGCACGGACAGGAGTATTAACCCTAACATGCATGTCTTTTTGATGGATAACAGATTCACACACAGGAGAAGAGAAAGGAGAAGACATCTTTCAGAGAGAGAGAAAAGACATGTGAGAGAAGAGAACAGTTTGCAATAGTCAATAATCTACTCTGTAATCTCATGGGCAGAACAGTGGTTGGTAAATTAATTGAGACAAAAACTGACCCGCCATGCAGTACAGGTTGTGAAGTACTCAACTTAAAGGCAACTAAGCTAAGGCAAAAAGATGAGTTTTAGGTTTGGATTTAAAGGACTCAACAGACTCTGATTGTCTGACGGCAGCAGGCAGGTTATTCCACAAGAACGGGTCCGATAGGAAAAGGCCCTGCCACCTGCTGACTTCTTTTTAACTTTGGGTACACACAGGAGCCCTGTATTTTGAGAGCGAAGAGCTCGAGATGGGATGTACGGTTTAAGGAGATCAGACAGGTGAGATGGGACAAGCCTATTTAGGATTTTATAAGTCAGCAGAAGCACCTTGTATTCTGATCTAACATGGATAGGAAGCCAACGAAGGGAGGCAAGAGTTGGTGTAATATGGTCAAATTTCCTAGTTTTAGTTAGGATTCTAGCAGCACCATTCTGAACCATCTGAAGACTTTTAGGACTAGCATGTGGCAGACCTGAAAACACAACATTACCGTAATCACGTCTGGATGAAACTAATGCATTGCATGTGTTAGAGTCTGTGCATCAGCCATGGACAGGAAAGACTGAATTTTAGCCATGTTACGCATGTAAGTGAAAAAAGGCAGTCTTGGGGATTTCTTTAATGTGCTTATTAAGGAAAGGCTGAGATCACACGTAACACCAAGACTTTTTGGCTGCTACACTTTGTGAAGTCACAGAGTTGTCAGTTGTTATTGTTACTTGATCAAATTGGTGTCTGTGTCTAGCGGGGCCAACGATCAGCATCTCGGTTTTATCTATGCCACTGAAAACAAATGATATTTGCTTATCTCCTCAGAACAATCTAACCTTTTCACCTCTACTCTAATCCTCTGTTCGCAAAGAGATAGCAGAAAAACATTGTCTCCCACCAGGGGCGGATCTACAGGGTGGCAAGGGGTGGCAGCTGCCACCCCTGTTGCCACCCCATTTATAAATCAGATAATATGTTTTTAAAGTATATTTTATGTACATGCATGGTGAAGGTCAATGAGACCCGCACCAAACTCATCTCAAACAGTAGTCGCCGATTTAGAATCCCCCTCCCCCTCACAGGCGCGGATCTACAGGGTGGCAAGGGGTGGCAGCTGCCACCTCTGGGACACAGTCTTGCCACCCCTTTGCCACCCCAGGAAAAAATCTCTAGATCCACCACTGTCTCCCACACACACACACACACACACACACACACACACACACACACACACACACACACACACACACAGAGTTTGAGCTAAACAAAATAATTTCCACAGGCACTGCTCTTATTCTTACATTTACAACATTTACTTTCTAACAGGCTGAAGTCCCCCTCACATTACTTGCTAATGAAGGTGACGCTTGACGGCCTCATAATTCATAATCAAAATCTTAAATGATGGATTCACCATTTATTTTTGAACCCAGACCTCGTTAGAAATGGCTTCTGTGATCGTCTCAGTATTGACAAACTTTAGTACGTTGTTCCAATGAAGTCATACGAGGCAATCGTTTCAGCTTCCAAGATCCAGGCCCATGTTCACATTTCTTTATTTATTTTTAATGTTTGGAATCTTAGCAAAATCCAGTTTGTTTGGAAAAACCTTTGACATTGGACGCATCGTAACCACCTGTAAACTTCCTCACTTGGGAGCGGAGTCGCCCTCGTTACAGCCATCAAGGAAACCAGAACTGCAGAAATGAAAAATAGTGTAGACCAGTGGTTCTCAACCTTTTTGGGGTCCTGGACCCCCTGCGTATTTTTGATCTACCCTGAGGACCCCTCCACCTGATCTTGGGGGAGGGGGGTTGCAATTTGATAGAAACAGTAGAAACTGCATTTTAAATTGCATTCTAGCATTTATTCACTCTTTGGAGCAAAAATAAGAGCTTTCAGTTGTAACTTAGATATAGTTAACAAAACGGAATTCTTATGCAGTAACTTTCAGATATATGTAACAAAACAGAATATGTATTCAGTAACTTTCAGATATATGTAACAAAACAGAATATGTATTCAGTAACTTTCAGATATATGTAACAAAACAGAATATGTATTCAGTAACTTTCAGATATATGTAACAACAGAATTTTTATGCAGTAACTTTTAACAATGCAAACGGGAGCGAGATCTCTTATTAAAATACAATAAATGACACTTGTGAAACAGATGTAATTAGAGAAAAAAGTCCTGTTACCTTTATAGTTTAGGTAGATAAAGGTTTAAGTCACATTTGAGTAAAATAATCCTATTTCTATAAATGTCATAGGATCTTTTTTTAAAGATATTTTATTTTCAAGGACCTCTTGCAATTACACCACGGACCACTAGGGGTCCGCGGACCCCCGGTTGAGAAACACTGGAGACTACTAATAAGACACGTTAGCCCCTAGCTAACGGAGACCCTTAGCTAACGGGTCTGACCCTTTAGCCGAGCGGTTAGTGATGTCGCCTTGTGGTGCAGTACACGCCGTGTCGAATCCCGCACCGGGCAAGAAAATAACCGGTTACAATAGTCACTCCAACTTGATTGAAAGGGTGTGGTTTAGGCAGCGGTGGACCATCGGGGGCTTCTCGGCTGGCCCTGTCTTAATCGTAATTTGTTTTTATCGTTAAATTGAAGTGTGCCTTCATGTGTCTGAATTCAATTACTTGTTTTCTCGCGGGGCTGAGCAGGGATTTCCTGTATCATGCCTCACAGCTCCTTGGACCAGTAGACGCCTTAAAGGGCGAGCCGGTTACAACTTTGAGTGACAGTATCATCAGCCAATCGAATTTTGATGTGTAGCGCCAGAACGCCCCGTGGCTCGCGACGTATCGGCGCTAGCGCCGGCGTCTCGTCAACTTTGACCTTGAGCCTTTGGCGGGTTGTGGGCAAACAAAGCGCAATGGCCGCCGCCGCTGATCTTGTGTCTACTTCGTGTTTTTTTTTAGCGAAGCTGGTAAGATTGTTAGCATATTTTTTTTTTACACCCCAAACGGACTAAATTACTGGATGGATTCTGCCACAAGTCGCCCAAGCGAGGTGGAGCTTCAACTCCAGGTTGGTGTGCGTTTTTCCTATTGAATTGAAGGCGGCGTAAAGTTATTAAATCTAATTCCAAGGCAGCGATGTGATGCTGACACTCCTTTATTAACGTGTGCTGTCGGCCCACTGGTGATATTGGGGCTGTACTTTATTGAATTTGTTGAAGTTGCGGGAGTGATTGTTGAACTCTACATCAACTGTGGAAACCGAATGTAAACTACCAATAAGACACGTTAGCCCCTTGCTAACGGGTCTGACCCTTTAGCCGAGCGGTTCGTGACGTCGCCTTGTGGTGCAGTACACACCGTATCGAATCCCGCACCGGGCAAGAAAATAACCGGTTACACTATCAAGCCCATTGGTATGTGCCGTTTTAACTGTATGATCGAGAACCTCTCGGGGTGGCGGTCATGAAAAACCGCCGAAAAACGTTCGTTCTCGCTGTTGCCGCTCCCTCTCTTCATTCACACGCTAGCTCGCTCGACCGACGCTGCTCGCCGTCGCTACACGCATGCGCACAGTTGACTTAGCTCCGGCAGCGACAAGTGCCCGTTATGTGTTCGGGTGTGTGAGGTGTTGAGTTAGTAAACGAGACGTCGATCGTATTTCGTAAATCGGCAAATAATGTGTGGCGATCATTGACTGCAGATTTCAGCACAGGAGAATTGGAGGAAAACTGGATGATCCAAAAACAATTCGCTTATTCGCCTCCCCGCCATGTTTGTTTGACGTCATGGGGGGGGTTAGACGCGGAAGTGACGTAGACTCCCAACGGTAAAACTCCGCTATAAAAATACAGTTCAAGAGTAGGATTAATCAGACGTCACCTCGGTAGTTGCAATAAAACATTTCCCATGGCAGAGCTGTTTTCTTAGTTTTTTTAATTGATTTAGAACGAATGAAAGTCATTCGCCTACATTAATTTTATATCAAGAAAACTTGCCAAATCCTGCACCACTCTTACATGCTTCTCTGCCACTCCCGACTTCCTGCTACTTCCCCCTACCAGTAGTAGGAGTAGTAATTTTATATCATGAAAATTTCGACGGTTAAACACATCTGAAGTTTGTCACCAAGTCCGAGCACCTGGCGGAGATCTGCACTCAGTATACTGAGTGACTTCCTCTAGTTGTTTCGTGCCATGTGGTGTGCGTGTACAGTCTGGTTGCTGAGTGACATAAAGGAAGATCTGAGCTGCTACAGTGCACAATGGTGCACATTAAGAGCCGCTACAGTGCACAGTGGTGTGTGCTGTGGTTGTTGACGATCAGCTGCCTTGGTGGTGTTGATCCAGCAGTGCATATAGTGGGCGATAGTGTATTTTGTATGTGGTCGTGTTGGTTGTATCTGCACCCATACGAGAAATCTGTGGGGGTGGGGTGCAGTTCGTCACTGAAGGCCCTGACTGAAACCCCATGGTATGCGCCTGGGTTTAGGACTATTTTTTTTCAAGCCAACATTAAAATACGCGCGACTGTACTGTGAGCTTCCTGTTTGTGAAAAGGACACGAGACATTTGAAGGGTTCAGCAGTTGACTGTTAGATTGCTCCTGGTGAGCTTCAGTGCATTCAGCAAAGTGGCGAGTTTCGCAACGCTGAAGTGACCAGTGTTTCAAGTCAAGCAGGTTTTATTTGTCCCCAGAGGGGCAATTGTTGTGTAGCTGTGGCAACATTAACCCAATATTTTAATGGATTATAACATTTAATGATAATTTAGATTTTAATGAATTTAATCTTTTAACTCCACTAAATATAGAACACACATCCCCGATTAACCTGCATTAACCACAGCCACACTGTGGATCCTCTCTGACAACCATAAAGAAATACAATGCGGGCCACCACGACTAGATTAAGATTTACTGCATTATTGTCAACCAAGTGTTAGTCAAATGTTGGCAAGGTATTGAGGACTAGCTGCTGCTGTAACCACCAGTCACCTTACAAACACGTCCTAAGCCATTACACTGCAGCTAATAAATTACCATTGTCGCCATCATGTCACTGTCAGTAACATAGCGCTAACAACAAACACAATATACCAAGTACCAGGCTGCTATAAGTGACCTTATATCTATCCTATGCTCATATCAAACAGGAAGTGGGCTGACTTTCTCTCTGGCTTGAATGCAGGAAGGCCCTCAGGCTAGACCGTGCCTGCCTTCGAATGGATGAAAATTCCTTTTATCTGAGTGTTTAACCCTATAAATTCTTTCTTAACTTCACTTTTCAAAGGTTTCTAAAATATTTCAAAGCTAAGAAATGTTTATTTCTTCAATATAACCAGCATAAGCCTTTATATTAAGCCAGGCCCTGAGTAGTGTCTAAGCCTAACCCTGGTAGTGTTGGTGCCTTGTTTCACCAGCTGAGCTTCCCGGTACCCATGACATTTACATTTAACCATCAAGACAGAAATATCATAATGCAATCCCATTAAAAATCAGTTCATGCCATGACTGATCAATTTTTAATTGGAAGCACATAGAAGATCTCCTCTCCCATATGTTGTGCAGGCTAATAGGGACCAACAAGGTGTTTTGCTCATATTAATGTAATGAAATCAAAAGAATCACCAGCTAGCTTTGCATATTACAATGGTTCGGGATGAAGTAATGTTTGTTGAGAATAACATTTATCACAGTAAATTCTCTGACTGAAACTGAAGCTTACGTTGCCACTGCACTCAGTTATTTTTTGTCACTTTGGGTAAAAATGTAAAATAAAGTATTTAGTCTCAACTCCGCTAAAGAGATCAATTGACAAAAGCCACTTCTGTTGTTGAGCTGAGCGTCACATTTTTCCATCATCCATTACAGCCAAACTTTTCCATCTCACAGAGAAAATATAACCAAAACAGAAGTTGTGGCTTCTCTCCCAATTCGTTGAATTTTTCAGGCCAAGGAGAGGTGGGGACTTCCCTTGAAAAAATTTTCTTCCTTGGAGAATACTCAGTTTTCTTTTAAGAAAATCTCTATCTCATGTTAAACCGAATGGCAGTTTTACGAAACGTAAGCGTCTTCTTTGTGGTAAGCGTTTTTCACATGAAAGCTGAATGGTAGTTCTATGGTGTTTAGATGAATGTTATTCACCTTCACTACAGCACACTTACTATCCCTAAACAGACAGTGAATGTTACTGGAGCTCTGATTCCATTCAGTTCCATCTTGGTTCAGTTCCATCCATCCATCCATCCTTCATAGGTGCTTGGTCTAGTTCTCGTCATCATCATCAGTTCCGTAACCTATGGAGGTCATAGGAACACAGCTGATGCCTCAACAAGTCTCTTTCACCATTCCCTATCCATCACAGCTCTCCCAGCATCCACTACCCTCATTTGTAGCCATTCTCCGATGTTGTTTTACGCAGATTTTTCTTGGTCTCCCTCTCTTCCTAGTCCCTTCTATCAGGCCTTGCAGGATGTCCTTTGCAAGTGACCTTTCCGTTCGGCAAACGTGCCCAAACCAGTTTGATATCCTTTTTTTTTCAAACCATTGTCAGTAAATTATTATGGTGACCAAGGTGGTCTAGTTCTACATTAGGCAAAATGCATGGTGACACTCTGCACATGAGCCAGTGGTGACACACCATTCACACCTATGGGAAATTTAGAAATTCTAGTTCACCTAACATGCATACCTTTAGACTGTGGAAGGAAATTGGAGTATTATCAGGGACCTCATGCAAATAAGGGTAAAATACATGAGAACTCCACACAGATGAGTTCGAAGTGAACTTCAGACCCTTTTGCTGTGAGGAAAATTTATTATTTATCACTTGATGTGTAAAGACCAACGATAAAATGCAGTTTTTTTTACCATCAGTATTTTCTACTTTTCTGTACCGATGCTGCTTTTGTGACAAACGGGCCCCTACAGGGATCACTATACATTCTGATCTGAGAGGATGAAGAGAAGGGTCCACGGTGGGAGGAAAATGTATTTTCATATTGCGGTTAGAAGAGTGTTTTGATTATATCAACCCACCGCTGAAGTTGCCCATTACTTCATAACATCCATCACAATATTATAAAGAGCATTCCACATTCCTATGACAAATAGTCTTGTATTTTTAATATATCCGTCTTGTTTTCAGAATAACTGTTGTGTTGTTCGAATGGTCGATATGCTGTATTGAAAGTTGACCTTAGTATTAAGTTGACCTTTAAAACTGATAAGGCGTCAGTCCCTCTGTCCATCCGCTCTCAAACATACTTTGTTCGGCCAACTGGCATGCCAACTGCATGCCACAGCCAGTCCATCTGGACGCCCACCTGCCCCGGGTCACTGTTCTCCCTGGGCAGAGGGAAGTAATATTCCTTTAAAACCTACAATTTCCTGAATGATCTGACATGATATTGAATGATATTTCTTTCTCTCTCATTCTCTCTCGCTCTCATATTGTGTGACCCTTTCTTTTCCGTATGTATATATGTACCCATCTGTCAATCCAAACATCCATCCAACCTTCCATCTTTCCCTCTTCCAGTCCTAACCATCCATCTAAACATGCTTCAGATTTCCCTTACTATCTTTTCTTTCTTCTTAAATTTCTCTTGTCAAACACACACTATCACCTTATCGCTCTCTCTCTCTCTGCTCTCGTGTGTCTGTCTGTTTCTCTCTTTGTTGCTGTTGTTAGAGGAAAAAACATCCAATAAAAAAATCAGAAAGTATGCCGACAAAGAATGCAGGAAATACCATATCATTTTATTCACAGTGTGTCCATGCCTGTATCTTCTCCTTGTTGTGCAGATGCTGTTTGCGACCCCCTCCCCCCATCACTGGTTTCTAAATTCTTAAGAGAAAGCTTAATAAAAAGCAAAAGATCAATAAGATTATTTAACCCACACCTGATTGCAGGTGTGCCCCCCCCACACACACACACAGTCCATCTCTGGTCAACCATTAATGGAGGACCTGCTGGATCCTGAGCAAGACTGGACAGACATGATGCAATGAGGAGTCAAAAGGCAAGAAATCTCCCCAAGCAATGATAGCATCTTCACAAAAACAAAATAAATCCGCTTGCTTTTTCTTTGTTTGACCCCTGTTTAATCAGGTGATGTTGGTTAAGGACACTGACAATCTGCAGCTTTTATTTACAACGACAACCTAGATTTTGTTTTTCTAAAGGTACTGCCTGTGATAGTTGGATGGCATTGAAGAGGGCATTATTTACATTCTTAAACAATCACAAAATATCTGGTCTCTGTTGGAGGGACCAGATAAAAGACTGGACAGAACCAGTTCAAAATTAAAGGCTTTACAGAAAAAAATAGGACTCAGATACAGGGGAGAAAATGGTGTATTTTAAGCTGTAATGCTAGAGACCATGTATGTGCACATGCTTGCTTGTGCATGTGTGCTGCATGCCTGTGGGAGTAAATGATAAACAGCAGGACAGATAGGAAAGCAGAGGAGAAAAAAAGCAACAAGAAGAGAGATAACTGGTAACAGGAATGTAGAACATTATGGGTTAGTTTGTTCTGGTGAAACAATTTTTAGCAACAAAAAGTGTGTGTGTGTGTGTGTTAGTTTTTGTACTTCTTGACCTGGGGGAATAATTAATGTTTTAATCTCCCAATTCCCCAAAAGAGAGGTCAAAGGTCACAGCCAGGCACTGAGCAGAGCTGGCAGGGGGATTCGGTGTCTTTTTTGGAAAAGTTTAGCTGGATGGATGCTTCTTATCACAGGATATTGTACCTCTGTCGTCCAGTTGAAGGATGTGTCTGCAGCCTGCATGAAGATACTTTTAGTTGCATGGATGCTTATTCTCCGTTCACCCTGCAGGCTTTAAACTGTGAGTGAAAGATTAGGATTGATTCTGATCTTTGGCTCAGATTTCTTCGCTGACATCATTCACACCTGGTATTAATATGTAAACTGTTTTTCGATACTTTACAAGGAAAGTAAACAATCCAATCACATCCTTTCTATTAGGGCTGCACATATAATCGAATATCACGATAACCGCGTGATCTAGTGATCTTTTGCGATCACGATTTTGGCTTCCCACAATTAAATGAACATGATCGACTGCGATATTGACATTTAAAATGCATGCTCTGCTCATGGAACACTCCGCTGCATATCAAATCAAGTGCTTCCTAAACTGCCTGACCAATCACAGCTGTTCCCCTGCAGCGGCAGCCTATGCAAACAGTTTCTGGTTGATGCGGCTGCAGTCCAGAGTAGACGAGTAAGGGCAAAACGAATATCAAATGTGTGGAGCAGAAAGCAACACGCTAGTCGCTCGAAACGGATCTTCATCCCTTGTTTGGAAATATTTTGGATTTAGGGCAAGTGATGTCAACAAAGAACAAGTCGCGTGCAAAGAATGCTGTAGAATTGTGTGCGCGCCACAGAGCAACACAACTAATCTTTTCAACCACCTGAAAAAATACGATGAATGCATGAAGGCCAAGAAGAATAATTTTACTAACGTTAGCTCACTGAATCACCGTCCTTGTCCAACGTCAATTCGGACATCCAAAACAACAACCCTGTACAACGAGTCACCGTATCCATCCAGCTCCCACAGACAGACTGAAATAACCAGTGCAGTCACATTCCATTTGGCCAAAGACGTGTCCAATAAACATTGTGAGCAATGAAGGCATCAGGAAAATGGTCAACACACTGGACAACAGGTATGTGATCCCCTCACGCAATTGTTTTTCCAAAGTGGCATTACCTGCGCTGTATGCAAAGCATCAAGGGGAAATAGAGAGGGATGTCACACCTGTCGAGTACTTTGCGACTACCACTGACCTATGGTCAAGCAGAACAACGGAGCCAAACTTGAGCCTGACAATTCATTTCATCGACAGTGATTTTAAAATGAACAGTCGATGGTTGCAAACGTCATTTTCCCCACAAGACCACACAGGAGAACATGGCATGGAACATGGCGGCCTGCCCAGGGTGTCTCAACGCCTGCCGCCCCTATGACTGCTGGGATAGGCTCCAGCATCCCCGTGACCCTGAGAGCAGGATAAGCAGTTCGGATAATGGACGGATGGATGGACCACACAGGAGAATCAGTTGCCCAGGGACTGAGGGAAGTGATGGCCTCTTGGAGCTTGCAGGAGGAGAGACTTGTCTGCATTACAACAGACGACTCAAATGTTGTGAAGGCAGCTTCTCTGAACAAATGGACAAAGCTCCAGTGCTTTGGCCACAGGCGCCATCTAGATATATAGGTGAGTAGCAGGATATAGTTTAACAAAAGAAAAAACTGCATGTAATTAATTGAAATATTTTGTGTAATCCGTGAAGATTAATCACATGTAATCTGTACTGATTGGGTTAATATGTGAGTGAATACTTTAACAGCCATAGTAATATATCAATATGAGGACTGTTTATCAAATTTGTATCGAAGCAGATAAGTTTTTATTCAGTGCTTTAATTTTACATGTTAATTTCTCATGTTCTTTTGTAGAGAATGCAATGACAGATCCTCAGATTGACCGTGCGTGCAGTGGGTCTTTGCAAAAAACTGGTGAGCAGTTTCTCTTACAGCTGGAGGCGTAAAAAGGAGCTAGCAGAGGCACAAAGGGACCTGAAGCATCCAGAGCATGCACTGAAGATGGCGTGCCCCACAAGGTGGGGATTGAGGCAGGCCATGATAGAAAGAGTCCTAGAGCAGCAGAAGGCCATTGCTCATGTCTTGTCCACTGACAGAAAGGCCCGAAACCTCATCCCCACACGGCAGGACACTGATGTCCTGGAGGCCATCAACAAATCCCTCCACCTTCCGACTGAGTTTACTGATGTGCTTTCCAATGAAAAGTATGTCAGTGTTTCCTTTGTAAAGCCAGTCCTCCACCTTTTCAGCTCCTCTGTCCTGAAAGTGAAGGATGATGATCCAGATCTAACATGCACCATTAAGAGCAATATCCTGAGCTACCTGGATGAAAAATACAAGAATCCTCTGACACAAGAACTGCTTGACATGGCCTCTGCTCTTGATCCACGGTTCAAACTGCTATACATCAGTGAGGACAATGTCGCACTAATCCAAACCAGACTAACTTCTGAGATGGCGAGGACTGCGCCTGCACCCATGGTAGTAGTAATTATTGTGATTACATAAAGATACAGAGTTTATTATAAATGAATGAAATGAAGTGGATTAAAATGTGCTGTAATGTGCTGTTATCTACTTTCTGGATATGGATGTTGAATATTTCATCAGATTTAATTTGGTATTCACATTTTATTTACCATACTCTTTTTATGGAGATGGGCCCAACTGAGGCGATACAGTGGCGCGGCAGTTCACACGGTCGCCTCACAGCAAGAAGGTGCTGGGTTCGAGCCCTGGGGTAGTCCAACCGTGACATCCCTCTCACTCAGAGCAGTGACGTCATGTTCACCTCGCCCGTTAAAGGGAAGACAAATTGCGGAAGACCTCAGCTGTGCTGCTGTTATTATAAATGCACTACCTTGTTCTGGTTATTAAAGTTCATTCATTTATTTTTCATTCTTTACTGTGTCAGTAATTGGTAAAAATAATAGTTGTATTTGAGGGATTTGTGATTTCTTTGTCAAAAGATTTCGGAGTATTACGCTGTTAAGCCTGCTGTTACGGCTAATCTCATCGTGAAAAAAGTATTGTTATAACAGAAATAGGGGTGTTTTGTATCTGTTTGACTCTTGTTGGGTTCAGGTTGTTAAAACGTTATAGACTTAGGCTAATAGCTGACGGAATGGGAACTGGAGTTGGCCCCGCCCACTGCTCCTAGTGTATAGGAAGGGTTTAAATGCAAAGGACAAAATTCGGGAGTACTGAGAAATGACAATAAAGAAACTATAAATAAATATAAATCTTATAAATATAAATTTCAAATCTTAAATTTGTTGGCACTAGTATGCTTTTTCTGCGCTTCTGTTTCATAGTGCTTTGTCGGGCGTTGTCTCTGATTTGGAGCCTGTTATTATAAACGTTTATGTAGGTCTATAATTCATCTGTGATAAGAAAAATGTTTTTACGTCACAAGAAGTGCATAGATAGGACCTCGTTAAACCAAATCCCTCGGGATTACAAACATGCATAAAACACACCAAACCTTTTGGAAAACGGCTTTATTAACAAATAACACAACAATACTGTTGAACAACAGAATCCTTAACAATTAATGCCTTTGTAATAAATCGAAAGACACATGTTGCGGCGCTATGCCATCCATCTCAACCGAGAATGGAGAAATGTCGGGGTGAGTCCTTCCCGAGTCCCCCCTGCTGCCGCCGAAGCTAAGCTCCGGAGCCCAAAAAATGGCATTCAGGACAGCTCTAAAAACATCTCTAAAACATTACAGTATGCTTTGGAAAATCGTCCTGAGTAATGTAAACATAATTGATCGTAAATGGCCGAAATAGTATGAGAGGCTGTCTAAACCATGAGTCTCAGCTATACTCATATACTATCAAACCCTCTCATACGCTATTAAACTCTTACACACTCTATCAAACTCTCACAGTTTGGTAGTGTGAGAGAGACTGGTAGTGTATGAAACATAGATTGATACTGTGTGAGAGAGAGTTTGATCTTTTTTCGTTCTTTTTTTGGTTGGCTAGAAATACTGTCAATCATTTTTTCTATTTCTCATTCGCTCACTCAGAGTATGCTGGCACAGTTCAGGTTTTGAATGTCCTAACCTGCATCTGCTACAAATAGCACTGGCGAACGAACTTTGATTATTTGTGGAAATAAGAATGCTTTATGCATTTATTTTTGTTTTGCAAGTTAGTTGGCTAGGCCCTGTGAGATGGCCTGGCGGCCTCACCAGGGTGTCTCCCTGCCTGCTGCCCAATGACTGCTGGGATAGGCTCCAGTGTCCCCGTGAACCTGAGACCAGGATAAGTGGTTCGGATAATGGATGGAATGGATGGAAGTTAGTTGGCTAGTTCAGGTGAAGGGAAATGAAAACATGTTTACATTTTTTCACAATGCCTTACAATGTCTTCAAGATATTCAGAGGCAGACAGATAGCATGGGATCAGACCACATGGCTATGGAAAGACTACATGGAACTTGAAGATCACACACAGACTATTTTTTCCCCCTTTGGTTATTTCAAACTCCCAGAATCCAGGAAGAAAGGACTGTGAAAGAACACTGGACAGAATATATACATGTGTTTTTGTTTCACATAAACTGAAAATAGACAAGAGATAAGCTTTTCAGGGACCTCTCCTGGTTTCCTCTATCCCTCCAACAGTTAGCAATGTATGCCCCAATACAATCTATCATATGATCATATTGCTCACTGCGCGTCTTTCGGAATGAATTGGCAATTGATTGCGTCATGTTTTGGAATCAGCCGATGCACTTTATACTGCTCACACACTACCAAACTGTGAGAGTTTGATAGTGCATGAGAGAGGTTTGATAGTGCATATGAGAGAGTTTGATAGTGTGTGAGAGTGTAAGCTAAGAATTATGGCCTACACGGCCTCTCATATAGTTTGGCTGGAAGCCTTTCAACTTATACAAATTTGATGTTGAATTGGCTGTCAATAGAGAATTTCCACAATAGGTTGATTCTGTTGATAACATGAGAGGTGAGATCAAAGAAGGTTGAATCAGTTCTTCTGGATACAACGTTAATTGACATATAGGTTTCATCACTCAACTAAGTGACATCCTCAGTCTAAACTGACTGCAGGCATTCCCAGTGACTTGCGGTGAGGTTCGTGGCTGGTGAGGCACTGACTTTTTCAGAGTCAGATTTACAAATATATGAACCCAATATAGTAGCTTCAATTCACCATTCATTTGGCAGCTTGCACATTGACTACGGCTTGTGTTTCATAACTCATTAGCATTCTTTACACACACATAATTAAGGTACATATTTGGACAAGGAGCGGCTCAGAGAAAGAGCGCATTTGCTCTGCACCATGCGTGTTTTCCTAATTTGCCATCGTAATCCCACAATTACTATTACTATTTTTTATATTGTGTAGTTTTTATCTGTTGTTGCTTTTTGTATTTGTTTATCTTTGTACAGTGTCCTTGAGTGCCCAGAAAGGCGCTTATAAATAAAATGTATTATTATTATTATTGTTACTACTATTAGTATTTAATTAATTACATACTCATTCAATACAAATAAAAGGATGTACTGCAGTGTATGCATGGGCTTACCTTTACTTGAAAATGAAGTCCATTCTCCTATCCTTCTGGACAAAAATCTCCGTGGCTTTCTTGTAAAAGTCCTCCTTATCTTCTTTTAGTTTTAGAAGTCTTTCCATCTCAATCAACCCGTGGGCTCACGCATACGCCCCCTTCAGTGAGGCAGAGGTACTGTCTGCCTCATCTCATGCTTTTTCAGTGCGGTTTTATGTAAGATCAGCAAGACTAAATATGTTATACACATACATGAAATACATTAACTATTTTAAGGAAAGTGAGGACATATAATAAAAGTGTCTACAAACATTACATTGGTGACAAACAGTGAGAAAGCAAAAGGCATGCGCTCAACCCAGTTTGTGAGGGATTGCGCAATCCGAGGTGAGGCTCCACTCCTCGCTGCCTCAACTCGCGTATCTCCCCTCTAATTGAACAGGAAATATGCAAATTCAGCGATTTTGATAATAAAAATGATTTAAATTATTGGAATTGTACATAAATTACATTTATAGCACAGATCAGTAGACAAATATTAATATTTATTTTATTTTATCATCATTTGTTTTTTCTTTTCATGATGAAAGGTGAGGCTCTGCCTCCCCTGACCGCACGTCCCTGGGTATTCCCACCCTTATAAACAATACAGTGCCTAACGACCGAAACCAATGACCACATTAACTCTGTGGACATCCACAGCAAGTTCACAACGGAGGATACGAAAAATGGCAGGTTAGCCTTCTTAGACTGTGAAATTGCAATTGGTGATGGGGGACACTTGATTGTTGATGTTTACCGCAGACCTACACATACTGATCAGTACTTAAGGTTTGACTCTCATCATCCACTGGAGCACAAACTAGGAGTCATCAGGACGCTGTACCACTGAGCTGACAACGTCTCCACTGACACAGCGGCCAGGGAGGGGAGAAAGCCCACATTAAACAGGCCCCGGTTAAGTATGGTAATCCTTACTGGCATTTGTCAAAGCCAGGAAGACGCCCAAACAGTGCACTGGCCAATCGAAGAGAGCAGAAGGACAACGGCTGCCTAAGCATAAACCAGTGGTGATTCCGTATGTGGCGGGAGTATCGGAAAAGCTGAGACGCATATTTTCAAAACACCACATCTCGGTTGCTTTTAAACGCCAAAACACGTTGCGCCAGAAGTTGGTCCACTCCAAGGATCGGGTCACCTGGCACAAACAGAGCAATATAGTGTATGCTGTTAAGTGCCAGGAGAATTGTAGTGACTTGTATGCTACAGATGCTGGCCAAGAGAATGGCACAGCACAGGAGAGCTAACACGTCAGGCCAGGACTCCGCAGTCTACACCCATCTACAGGCCAGTGGCCACTCTTTCAGGGATGAGGATGTGCACATCCTTGATAGGGAGGAACGATGGTTTGAATGGGGAGTCAAAGAGGCCATCTATGTGAAGAGGGAACGACCATCCCTGAACAAGGGGGGGGGCTAAGCGTACATCTGTCGTCGCCATCTTACAATGCTGTGATTGCAACTATTTCCCAACTCTCTGTGAATAGTACACATGGCCATCGAAACTCTTAAGTTAATGGGCACACCCATATTTGATCATGAAACTCGTCATTGGTTTTGGTCATTATATATCTGTCTCCATATTACAATGCTGTGATTGCAACAATTCCTAATCTTCTGTGAATAGTACACATGGCCAGTGGCAACGCCCATATTTGCATATGAAACTGGTCATTGGTTTCAGTCATTAGGCACTGTTTTAAGGGTGGGGAAATCTGCAGTCAGTTAAAACTGAAGATGTCACTTAGTTGAGTGATGAAACGTAACTGTCATTAAATGTTGTATCAAGATGAACTGATACAATCTTCTTTGGTTTTATTACCATGCATCAAGACATGAGAGGTGAGACTTGATTTTTCCAATCTCAAGCTCCGCTACAGGATTATCTTTGGGCAAGCCTCAAGGACAGCAGCTCGGTCGACAACAGGGTCCAAGATAAACTTTTTGGCTTACCGGCCAAGGGGACTGGCAGATGAAAAGAATCTACTGGCCAAGCATATTTTTTACCAGCCAAAATAATTAGTAGCCTTTTTTGTGCCATACATACGTTTTCAGTACATATCAATGAGAGAATAAGGTATTGTGCGAATAAAAGCTTTAAAAAATGTGACAAGAGCAGATCTGAAGCAAAAACATTTTTATGTAAAATTAGTCAATGGTTAAACGATAAAATGTTACAAGTATGATTTCATGTTTTATTTGCAGTATTATTATAACTACTCGAGTGATCCACATGCCCATCCCTAGTCCCAGACTACTTCTCACTGTACAGCAGCCAGTCTCTTTGCACCGTCCATGAAATCTGGCCTCCTGCTCCTGACAGAGTCTTGGTGCCAAAGATCAACACCACTGGTTGGGTCATACTCCCTGATCTCGGGAGATGACAGCTGCACCATCAGTAGATCCGAGAATGTGTCTGAGTTTTAACCTGTTTCATGGTGTTGAAGCTAGCACACAGCTAACGTTAGTGCAAACTAGGTGTCACATACTAGTGCTAGCTGGCTAACGTTAGCTACAGCCGGCACTTTGTTTATGCTGTATAAGGATATTTTGAGATGACAACTAAATTCGCTTACTCGCACATCCATTCGAAGTCGGAGAGTCTCACCTTCTTGCCAGTGGCATGAACAGTCCTAAACATGTTCTGCATTTTCATGCTGGTCTGCTCGGACATGGCTATTAGCGCCTTTACGGAGGATGTTTTGAGGCGAGGCTCCGATTGAGCCCGAGAGGCCTTCATACAGATAATGTGATATCTGAAGGTCTCATGTTCCTTGATGTTTTCCACCTTCATTATCTTGTTACCGATGACAAATGAATTGCTACGGTTTTTGGCATACTGGCGACAGATGGAGCAACTCATTATCACGGTCTGTGCATTATACGCCAGCCAGCCTCTCGCAGCTCCTTTATCGTCATACCTCCACTTTTCACTAAACTTTCTTTTTTTCGGTTTGGTGGTGATGGTGGCTTCTTCCTCCTCTTCGGGGCATGGTTGTCTTTTTGATGGTGGTTTTGTGCCTTCTAAATATCGCCACATAACTGGTGTTGCTCGCTACCGTTAGTTAGAAGAATAAAGTAGGCTAGTACCGAGTTTTATGGGTGCTGCTGTCGTTGTTCCTCTTGAGTGTGTGTAATGTTATCCGCCAGTAGCGTCTAGCAACATTCTAATGCACTTTGATTGGTTAATTTCTGTTATTGCTGTTGCTATGTTATTGCTGTTGCTAAGGAGAGAGAGAGGGAGAGATATGGGGGGGGGATTAAGTGGTTGGATTTCACTTTTTTTGTTACTTGCCATGTGGCGAGTAGGCTTCTGAGATTTACTTGCCAATCAGAAAATCCCCTCACATTTGGCGGGTGGCGAGTGTTAATTTCCCACCCTGGTCGACAGGCTCCCGTGGGTCATGCTGGGCCTCAAGACCACCCCTAAGAAGGACCTCCAGTCGTCGTCTGCTGAACTGGTTTATGGCCACCTGCTGTGGTTGCCAGGGTATTTCGTCCCCAACATCACGGCTCCCAGGTCTGCAGCCCGCCAACAGACCACGCTTCTGGATAAAGCCAGAGTTTTCACACCAGTCCCCACTTTGCAGCACAGCCTCCCACAGTCTCATGTCCCCATAAGTCTGTTGTCGGCAGAATATGTTTTCATCCACCACGATCCCCACCATGGACTCCTGCAGCCTCCCTATGTTGGCCTGTTCTGCGTCCTAGAGACCGGGAACAAGTACTTCGTCGTAAACGTCAGTGGCAAGCCAGAGTGCATTTCCGTGGATCGTCTCAAACCGGCTCACCTGGACTTGGACTGACCTGTTGAACTGGCCCGGCCCCCATGGCGGGAGTGCCCTCCTACCTTGCACCTACCCCCTAACAAGGCCCCCAAGGCGCTTCCACCCCCCACCCTACCCCTATGCCGCCGCAGGGTCCTTAAGGCCTCTCCAGCGGGAGCCCTGGCCCCCGCTCCTGTTCGGCAGAGCTGTTCCGGCTGGTCCATCTGGCCCCCTCCACTTTAACTCTTCCTGTTACGGTGAATTCTGGGGGGACGTGTGTAGTTGACTTGTGGACATAATTCACCATAGCTTGCTGTTTGTATTAAGTTGATGTGCTCGCTTTAAGCCATGGTAATGGGAGTGCCATGTGGTTAAGGTGGGGCTGTGAAATGAAAAATAAACGACACATGCGTGCATGTATTCAAAGAGAGAAGTTGTTTATCTATGTTATCTCTCTACTTCTACAAGTTCGCCTTTATTGATAGCCTAAATTTATAAAAAAAAAAAAAAAAAACGAATATCCGAATCCCAAAATTTAAACCGAATACCTACCCAATGAACGAATATATGAATACTCAGCTATTCGGGGTTGTTGCCAAGTCCGAGCACTGGGGAAGGGTAGATACGTCCGGTGGGAATCTGCACTCTACTGGGTGCACTCTTCTAGTTGCCATTTTTTATTTTTTATTTCTGTACTATTTTTTTCTAGCGACGTCCCGTTATCTGCTGCTGCAACAACCAAAATTACCTTGAGGGATGCAGCAACGTTAATTTTTCATTATATCTAACTTAAACATACCATGGCTACCCCACAAATGCAGGCCAGATATAGGGTAGGAAAAACTTGGCCAACTTTTTTAATACGGACATACGATACTTTCAGGTGGATGGATTTCTACACTGGCCCCCACTGTATATGCAGACAAAATATGGATTCATAGAAGACACAGTTCACCGCTAGATATCTATTTCAAACTTTACAGACAATTTTTACAAGGAGACAGATTTGCGCTTTAAGAACGTTTTTGCCTGAGTACAAACGCTGCAGCTGAAAAGACTCCTTGTTGCAGAGCGGTTAACCAGACTGAAAAAAGACTGCCTGTAGTGCAACCTAGCCTGCTAAGGCCTGAGGAGCCATTTGCTGCGAGATCACCTCCCCCCTCGCTCTCTCTTTTTCTTTCTCTCTATGTGGGGACAGGTCTGTTTGTGCATGACAGGCTTATGCAAACATGTAAGCAGACACACCAGCAAGAGACGAAACACATACACAAACCAATAAACACACACACACACACACACACACACTCCGCATGTTCTTCCACTGAGACTATTTTGATACAAATCTTGAAAAAAAAAAAAAAAAAAAAAAAGCAAACAGAGACAAAGGCACTCTTGTTTCCATGCAGCCATTTTAGCCTCAGCGCTCCACGGCTGTGTTCTTACCATCACGTTAACAAGCACTTTCAAAATTGTCTCGAGATTTTTGTTAAAATAGTGTAACAGCAGATTAACATCTAATTACTGACCTGCTTCAGTTTATTCAGAAACAAGGTGAAGACGCCATGAATGTGTGATCAGCCAAACATACGTTTGAGCAGTAGATGAGCGACAGTTTTACCACCCTGCTCTTGTGAAGTGTGGGCTAGTCGATATGTTTTTTCCCCAGTAGACCTAAGATTTATAATTTTGCAACAGATCAAAATCTGGAGGGAAACGTGTAAAACTGGAAACGGCTTATCTTTCACATCAGCGCATTCAAATAAAAAATCTATACACAACCCTATCATCGGGAGAAAGTATTATCTCGACAATGTGTGGACTTGTGGTGCGGTTCTACTGAAGTAGCCTAAGACACCAACAAACGTGTAACTTACATCACTTCACATAAGTAAGGTTGATTCAGTGATTCCTCCCTCTCCACTTCAAGCTGATGTGTGGTGAGCGTTCTGGCACAAAATGGCTGCCGTGCATCACTCAGGTGGGTGCTACTCATTGGTGGTGATTGAGGTGAGTTACCCCCTTCAATGTGAAGCACTTTGGGTGTCTAGAAAAGCGCTGTATAAAAATGTGATTATTATTATTAAAAGCTGGAGATGACAATGGATCTGTGTTAATTGTTCCATAAATGAACACAGTGTAGACTGAGCTTTACAAGAGCCAATGCTAAGTCATCACAAATATGATCTTGGTGTTTTATCTATATAGCTTATCTATATCAGTGGAGTTGATTAATCAAATGGCGTTGCGTCAATTCTACTGGCCCTCTACTGCGTTGCAGTATTTAAATTAAGGTAACAAAACTAACAATTCTAGACTGTCTCCAAGTGTTTTTAAAACATTTAAAACAATGACTTTTTGATGTCAGATCATCTGCCTCTGTTTGGTAGACATTTCAGCTTTACAACATTTATAAATATTCAACCCTTTTGTTCTCAGGATAGCTGGAACTTCATTTTTTCCACTAGAATGGGTCTTTAATAACTTCTGTTGTTGGACGAGGAGCTGACTAGTCAGATATAGCTTCATGGCTTTTAACGAAGTACGAGCTCAGAATCAATCTGCTGACGGACCACGGCAGTGTTAGAATTGAAACGCGAGGTAACATAAAATAGATCCCATTGAAAACACTGAAATGTACTATTTTCACACACTTGCAAAGGGTTGTAGTTTCAGAGGTGGGGGCGCTCTGCCACAAAACCGTGCCGGAGTACAACACGCCGTCGAAGGTGTTAACGCGGCTTCACAGAACAAGCTGTTCCACCGCTGAAGCAGGAAAAAAAGTTTTTTTCAGCTACAGTGAAAACGAGGCCTGTGTAAATGTTTTTATGGCGCTCAGACCTCTGGCTTGAAGCCTTTCCTGTGTTCCTTACGATCCAATTTCTACAATATTCTAAATACTGATGGGTTCTTATATCAGGTTTATGTTGAGCCTTAATAGACAAGAGCACAACAAGAGCCTCGGGGCTTCCTGGGGACAAAACCAGTAAGAGGACCTACCACCTATTATTATTCATCCATCCATTATGCGAACTGCTTATCCTGCTCTCAGGGTCGCGGGGATGCTGGAGCCTATCCTAGCAGTCATTGGGCGGCAGGCGGGGAGACACCCTGGGCAGGCTGCCAGACCATCACACAGGGCCGACACACACACACACATTAATTTATTATTATTATCATTATTCTGTGATGGCCTGGCGGCCTGTCCAGGATGTCTCCCGGCCTGTCGCCCAATGACTGCTGGGATAGGCTCCAGCATCCCCCGACCCTGAGAGCAGGATAAGCGGTTTGGATAATGGATGGATAGATGGATGTATTATTATTACTATTATTATTATTGTTATTATTATTGTTAGACCCAGGGACAACATCTATGATTCAGTTCTGGCCAAGACCCTACGTTGCACATCATCCCCTCGCACTTCTACCTTCTTTTCAGTTGTTTTGTACCAAACAAACAAGTGGCTTGAAAAAAAAAAAACAACCTTTCTTTCATCATCCCAAAGTTGTCACCATATAATTTGAAGCGAGCGTCTAGCAGTCGGGTGCTGAATAAAGGCATTGCAACATACACAAACAAAGGTATGTAATGTCCGGGGCCAAGCTGCTGTTCCACTTAACTCCCCATTAAACTGGTTTTATGTAACACAGTGGAGTGGAGGCATTACAGGCTCCTGAGCCTAACAAGCTGGACCAGTCCAAAAAGCGCCAACATGAGCCACTTAATGGGCTATAAACAGAGTATGCCCTGGAGATGCTGAAAAGCCCCCAGTTTGTGGTATTTTGAGATATACTCTGATAAGATAGTCTTTTAGCCTATACTAATTTAGAAGTAGTATCTAAAATGACCACGTTTAACCAAGAGCAGTGAATGCATTTCAGTAGAAACAGCTTGGGCTTGGGGGAGATACTTTCACATTGCTCTGAGACATGCCTGACATTTACCACCTCTGTTGGTGGCATGTTTACGCCAACATTGTGTTTGTCTGTCATGGGAGGACTATTGTCCTTAAGCCCTGTGAAATATTTCCTCCATAAGGTCAAATAGCAGAAGCTCACATTCCTTTCTTTAAGAAATGTGGGTGACTAACTGTAGACATTATGTTTAGAGGTTTGTACAAGTGTAGTAATACATTTATCTTAGTCATTATTGCTTGAATTTCCAGAAAAATGAACAGATTTTGTCCGTGTGTGTGTGTGTGTGTGTGTGTGTGTGTGTGTGTGTGTGTGTGTGTGTGTGTGTGTGTGTATATACGTGCGTGTGTATGTATTTGTGTGTGTATATATATATATAAATAAATAACTTTGTTAAAAGAAACGCTCAACGGTAGGGAAAGTGCTCAACAAATAAGGAGCAAAATAATCCAGTGAGTCAAGGTAATTCTTTATTTTATATATATATATGTGGATCATACGTATTTTAAAAGATCTTGTCCTTGTGAGATTGTTTTAAGATTCTTAGACCCAGTTTGAGTTAAAAGTCCTGTTTCTCTCTCACCGTAGGAAGCTAATATTTAAGCTGATGTTCAAACTGATATCAGTTTGGAATCCATCCAACATATGTAACCAGCATTCAAGTTCTTTTTGACGGTAATTGTATTGGCACTGTATACACACGCACGCACACACAGCCCTAGTCATCGTTATCTCAAGTGGGCCTGCAGGAGACTGCAACATAAATGGTGAAAATCAAAATTGGAAATTTTTAACCTATCTTTGCATGAGTGTTTATTGAAATACAAACGTGCTTTATCGACTGCAAAAGCAGCATATCTCTCACCAAGTCAATATCAGTAAACATGATCCAAGGTTTCTCTCTGACACTGTAGCTAAATTTACTAAAAAGCAGCCATCTATTAGCTGCTTACCAGCCATGGCTCATTAGTTTCTAGACTTTTTCTGCAATAAGGTTGATGAGATTAGAAACAATTAGTTCAACTCTAGCTATTCCTGTAGGTCCTGTCTTACAAAATTCATATTTATATGAGTCACTGATAGACTCTCTCTTGATACGTTGACTAAGCTCCTGTCAGCTACTAAACCAACTAATTGCCTACTTGACCCTTTACCAGCAAAACTTTTTAAAGACTTCTGGCCTTTTCTGGTACCTACATGCAAGACATTAAGTTATCACTTACTACTAGCATTGTCCCCAGCAGTGGTGGTTTTAGGTGGAAAAAAATGGTGGGGCAACAACTACTATGGATAGAGGCATGGCCAGAAAATTACATGATTTTACTGTTTGACAATGCTTCATATCCCCCCCTGAAATAATGTTTTGGCTCTTCTAAAGCATAACTACAAGACACTACGGGACTAGATAAAATATGGCAATGTGATTGTCAATATGTAAGCTTTTTGCCGGCTCAAGAATTTCACATTTTCCACACAGTTTAATGCAGGTTATAATCTGACAGGGGCATATACCGATTCTCCTCAATTTGCTGGTTATGCTGCTCAGTTCCCTGTTTGTATGCGCTGTCAATTTGGGTAGCTATGTTTGCTTGGCTGAGCAAGCCCAACTTTACTGCACCATCTAGATGACTCTCGCTGCTTTCATGTTTGGTAATCCTCCTGGAAAGATGCTTGAGATCCTGGAACTCTGGAAACCTGACCAGGTGCCATCCCTCCAAATAACACACACGGGAAGCAAAAACAGAAAACAAAAAACGCCATCTTGGAAAAGCCAGCAGTTAGCCATTTTTTCCCTGGAGAACCACTCCATATTAAATCCACAATTATTTTTGCCTGCCCTTTGGTTTGTAACAGTGTTCCACGGCTGGTGGGCAGAGGTGTTTAATCTCAAAATTTTCTTCAAATTTGTGTTCTAAAAGATAATTCACTTCATTCAAGATGGCAGCTGCTTTCCAGGAGAAATACTCCTGCTAACTACAAGCAAATGACAACAATTTACTCAGCAAAAATAGCCAATCAAATAGCAGTGGGGCAACAGGCAACCAGCCCCATTTGGCATCAGATTTATGCCACATGCTTTTATTGCCAAAAGCTGTGGGCATGCGTGTTGTTGTTTTCCCCTCAAAGCATTTCATGTTGTGAGAGTAAGGCTGTCTCCACGTCGTAGCTTCTGGACTCGAATGCAGTTAAAAACACCCTTTTTAAAACAATTGTCAAGCCACTGTGTTCTGCCATCCTGGCAGTTGGTTTAATGTGTTTGTTGCTTTAGCACCACCTTCTGGTTAAATGTGGTATTGCAGTAGTATGAACAGGAAACAGGAAGTAAGACCGCATTTTCAGTTGCAAGGAAGATCTCAGCAGATCAACATGGTTTTCATCATCTGTTGTAATGCTTTGATTTGGCCCATCATAAGCGTTGCGTTTTTACTCCTTTGCTATATCAACATGCTCAACAAGAGTCTGCATTAAATCTGGAGCTAGAAAGCTAAGTCCTGACTCTCGTGTTGCTTATTGAGGGAGTTTGGCTGGCTATCTAATTTTGGTGAGAAAACACCATTAGAAGGACAGTACAGTAAAAAAGCAAGTGACCAGCTGGTGCAACGTCAATCACTACAACAGATCAAACACAGCATGTAAAACTGCATCATGGACCCAGCCGAAGATAATGATAGATCTCTCAAGTCAGCAAAAGCAGTAGTTGCACATCTGCATCTTCAGCCAGTGCAGCAGCAAGGGCAGAGGCAGCGCGTGTACGTGCATCATTCTCAGACAGAGAAGCTCAACTGAAATTGCAGCAGGCTGAGAGAGACGCTGAGTTGACATTGGAGCAGGCTGAGAGAGAGGCCAAATTAAAACACGAGTTGGCAGAGAGAGAGGTGAGACAGAAAACAGAGGATGCACAGGTGCTTCTGGAGAAGGTGAGACTGGATACTGAATTGAGAGCATTGGCTCTCCAGAGAGAGGCAGCTGCTGCCAGGGCACAGGCAGAGGTCTTGGAGGAAGCTGAAGAGCAGGTTAAAGTGCCTTGCCGCTAAAGCAGTCAGATGTCTCTAGAGAGAGCTTGAAGATCGCACAAGTACTTATGTAAAACAACAGAATGAGTTACATAAAACCTCGTATCATGATGTCCCTGCACCTTCGCCCATCTGACCTAACGACAGCCTAGTCACATGGGAAACTGCATATGGGCCCTCAACCCAGAAGCCCGACAAATTTGAGCACCACCTGACTTTCGACTTGCCGCCCTCCAAAACACTTTCTCACACCAACAAGACGTATCGGGATGAAGACAGGCCATACACTAAGCCACTTATCCAAAATATGAACCCTTCAGCTCAACCCTATACTCCTCATTACCACACCACATCAGCTGACCCACTTAAGACCCTGCGATGACAGACTTCGTTAAGTACTTGGCACGTCAGGAGGTAGTGACTACAGGGCTCAACCAGTTTGATGACCAACCTGAGCGCTTTAGGGCATGGCAGTCTTCCTTCCTCAACGCCATCAGAGGTCTCAACCTTTCAGCTAGTGAGGAATTGGGCCTCTTGACCAAGTGGCTAGGTAAGGAATCATCCCAGCATGTCAGGAGAGTTTGTCAGGTGCATGTCAGTAATCCTGAGGCAGCACTGAGGAAAGCATGGGATAGACTGAGTCAGTGTTATGCTTCACCCGAGGTAATTGAAAATGCTCTTTTCAAGAAACTGGATATGTTTCTTCGAATTTCCAGTAAGGACCATATTAAACTTAGGGAGCTTGGAGACCTCCTTGTGGAGTTTCAGTCCGCAAAGGAGGATCGATACCTACCTGGGTTGGCCTTCCTGGACACCGCAAGCGGCATCAGTCCCATAGTAGAGAAACTTCCACATACTGTACAGGAGAAATGGATATCCCAAGGCTCCAGGTTCAAGAATGAACATAATGGCCTCTTTCCCCCATTCTCCCTCTTCACTGGATTTATCTGCTATGAAGCACACACCAGAAACGACCCAAGCTTCACCCTCCTCAGCAACAATAGTCCTCCCGTGAGAGATAAACCAGTCTTTCGGACAGGGAGAATCCCAGTATCAGTCCACAAGACAGACATCTCCTTGGACGTTGAACATGACAGAAACATCTCTCTGAAGCAAGTTGAGAATCCAGGAAAGAACTGTCCAATCCATCACAAAGCACACCTATTAAGCAAGTGCCGTGGATTCAGAGTGAAACCACTCGATGAGAGAAAAACCTTCCTCCGCGAAAATGGGATATGCTACAGATGTTGTGCATCAGTCTCCCATTTAGCCAAGGACTGTAAAGTCTCTGTTAAATGTAGCAAGTTTGAAAGATCGCCATATCACGGCTATACATCCTGGTTCAGCACCTCAGGTACGTAAAGTTCCAACTCCAGAACCAGAGCACAGCAAGGAGGGAGAAGATCTCAAGTCTGCACCTACTGTCACCTCACACTTCACCGAGATTTGTGGTGAAGGGCAGCCAGTGGTGTCCTGCTCTAAAATATTTCTGGTTCGAGTGTTTCCCCAGGGGCAGCGCGACAACGCAATCAATACGTACATTGTACTCGATGACCAGAGCAACCGCTCTTTGGCAAGGACAGAATTCTTTGACCTATTTGATGTCAAGACCCACTCCTCTCTGTACTCATTAAGAACATGTGCTGGAGTCATCAACATGTCTGGCAGAAAAGCAGAAGGCTTCCAGATTGAGCCGGTGACTGGGGGAGTTACCCTCGTGCTACCACCACTGATTGAGTGCAATCAAATTCCCACCAACAGGTCAAAAATACCAACTCCAAGGGTATCTCTCTTCCATCTGAAATCTGTGGCAGGTCACATCCCAGAGCTTGATCCGAATGCCCAAATCCTTCTTTTGTTAGGGAGCGACATTGTAAGAGCACATAAGGTGAGACAGCAGGTCAACAGACCACACAATGCCCCCTTCGCTCAGAGGATGGATTTGGGCTGGGTTGTGGTGGGGAAAGTATGCATTGGGAATGCTCACAAGCCTAGCGTGAGCACCTTCAAGACCCACGTGGTAGAGAATGGGTGCCTTCCTACTTAACACCCTGCAACAGCTTCATGGACCTCACAGAGAGAGTGCATCACCACGGGGAGCAACAAGATAGTCTCATCAGCACACACAAATCCAACCTGGAGAGCGCTACAGAGCATAACCTGGCTTGCAGTGTGTTCCAAACAACTGAAAATGACAACAAGCTCGCTCTGTGCATTGAAGATACTGTGAGTGACTGAATGAGTGAATTTAACCCCGTGTGTGAGTGAGTGAGTGAGTGAGTGATTGAGTGAAAGAACAGGCTATAGCAGTTGCTTCGCATCTAAAAATCGAATGAAACCATACAAATACAAATCTTGATTATGCTGATGTACTCTCTGCCGTACTGACAGCCATCTTTGTACAACATGCTCCATATCGAAATTGGCAACTGCTGGCCCCTCAGTTGTAATGTATAGCAGTTTCCACAAGATTTCAAATGAAAGGTTGCTCCGCCAATCTGTTTTAATGCGTTTCATGGCACTGAAGCCACACTCACAGGCAGTGGGTGGACAGTGGGAGCATGAGGATCAGCTCAACCACCATCAGCAGGTTGGGGAAGCTCTGCAGCCTATCAGGGTCTGTTAAAAAGTCTGCCCATACCTTGCTTTGTTGGACCTGGGGAAGCGCTTTGATCGCCGCTTTTGTGCTTGGCCGCTCCTGGTGCCTTGTCTGACCGCTGTCACATCCCATCCTATCCAATATGTCAGCAAAGTGGTCTGTCATGACACGGAGATGATTTACTCCATAACTGGCCAGGTCTGCTTCCTCTGTGGGCCACTCCCTGGGGTCCAACAAACTCGCAGCTGCCTGAAGATTCTTGTCACTCTCCAGGTTCTTGAAACGGCTCCTCATGCTTTTGATGACTGCATCAAGGATTTGGCTCTTCAATCTATCAACATAAAATTTCATGGGGGCATCCGGGAAGCATAGCGGTCTATTCCGTTGCCTACCAACATGGGGATCACCAGTTCAAGTCCCCGTGTTACCTCTGGCTTGGTCGGGCGTCCCTACAGACACAATTGGCCGCGTCTGCGGGTGGGAAGCTGGATGTGGGTATGTGTCCTGGTCGCTGCACTAGTGCTGGTCAGGGTGCCTGTTCGGGGGAGAGGGGCAACTGGGGAGAATAGCGTGATCCTGCTATGCGCTAAGTCTCTCTGGCGAAACTTCTCACTGTCAGGTGAAAAGAAGCAGCTGGCGACTCCTCGTCTGCAGCCCTCCCTGGATCGGCAGAGGGGGTGGAGCAGCGACCAGGGCGGCTTGGAAGAGTGGGGTAATTGGCCGGATACAATTGGGGAGAAAAAAAGGGGGGAAAAATCCACACAAAAAAAAAATTGTAATTTTAAATAGTTTGTTTTATAGGCAGGGACAATTTTGCAATTAAAACATGTCATGCAGTAAACATGATTGAATGAGCCCTTTGATGAACAGGCTAATTGAACTATGTCAACAAATGCTGTTATTTTCCCTTTTTCCATTTGCTACCTGTCAGATGTATCTCTGCTCTCCTGGCTAAAGCTCTGGAGCTGCACTGCTTGGAACTGGCCCTCTGTGGAGTCCTGAAGAAAGCCTTCAAGGTTTTCTCCAGCTGCTGGGTGCATGCTTGTGAGCATGAGCAGTGCCGTCTCAAAGGCCTGTAAGGCCTTGGGGAGTGTAACGTTGTCAAGTCCATTTTATTTGTATAGCCTCCTGAAGCTTCAGACTTAGACTGCAAAGAATAACAATGTCACTAATACACTATACTAATCACTCAAAACAATACAGAGGGAAAAAAACACACCAAAAAAAAAAAAACTAGCTCAAAACTTTTAGGATATCCTGTACCAAGTCCATAAACCAAGAGGTGGCTGTAGTCCTTCAAGATCTGGACACACTGCTTGGCTCTCCCGATCATGTCTGCACTGGAAAAAGTACACACGTCATAGTTTTTCAATAATAAGAATACATCCCAATAATGCAAATGCAAATTGAAAAATAGGTGACTCTGTCACAACAATGTCATATGTGCCAACACTACAACATAGTTCTTCATGAGGGTTTGAAGAGCTCTATCCATATGCGGGAGCCACCTTGTTTCTCCCTGATTGGTCGGCTTCCAGATCTTATGCTGGAGGACCCCACACAACATCCATTGCATGTTGCACGTTGTCGTTCTTGGGAGAGAGGTCCTTCCATTGTTGCTCTCCCTGAGGTTTCTCCCAAATTTTTTCTCCCTGTTAAAGTTTTTTTTTTTTGGGAAGTTGTTCCTTATCCAGTGTGAGGGTCTAAGGACAGGATGTTGTGTTGCTTTAAAGCCCCCTGAGACAAATTTATAATTTGTGATATTGAGATATACAAATAAAGTTGACTTGATTTGACATAGTGCTTTGAGCTCTCTCCAGGCTTTGGGTGAATAGTGGTACTGTTTGTAGAGGCCTTTGAGGAGCTCAGTCACCTGTATGAAGTGAAGGATAAATTAGTATAGACAGTAAAACGTTACTGGGTTAAACATAAATTAATTTCAAATTAATTCATGCGGTAACACTTACTTTCTTCATTGGGTCATCCCTATTTATGGCATCCATGGTTGCCTGTTCTAGTCCATGGGCAAAGCACTGGATGTTAATTACGTGGGGGACTTTTTCCCAGAGTAGAGTAGAGGACCTCCCCCCAAGCCTCTTGACCATCACTGAGGCTCCATTGGATCTGAAGTCGACTAACTTCTACTTCCGCTCTGGGAGGCCAACTTTCTGAAATACTGTTTACAGAGTGACAAGTTAATTATGTCCATTTTTTAACTACATCAATTATCTATTTATGAAATAACAAATTTCATAAACAAATGTTTCTTCAAATAAGTTTAAAAACTTAACTTACCAGCATTAACAGCTGCACAGTGTCCAACAGCAGTGGCATGGTGGAGTTATTCTATTGCCAAGAGCACATTTCTTGGCTCCCCATCTTTTAGAATCCTGACATAAACTTCCTTAAGGTCATGGATGCTCACATCAGTGGCAAAGTCTGCCTGGACACTGAGGAACTTGGCAGCTCTTAGGTTCCTCCATGAATGGTTCCCAAAGGTCATCAAATGCTATGACCGTGGCAGACTTTGAGACAAACCGACAGCTTTCATAAATCCTAATAGAATTCCCGGTCTCATTCACAACATTTAATCAAAATTCATTCATCCCTTTGTTTTTAAATCATAGGAATATAACATTTATAGAATAGCACAGAAGTTGACCAGACCTAAGCCCCCCCCCACACACACACACACACACTTCGTAAACCTTACAGTCACATTTAATTTTCTATGGACAAAATACAAAATCAACTTTCTGTTTTAATAATTTATGCGAGTTCCATGTATATATGTTGTTAATTTCCCATTACTTTTTCATGGTGGTGATGTGGTCGAATGATAAGCTATTCATAACACCAGTTGTAAAATAATCAGTTTGATCATTAACAAATATTTTTCTGGAAAACACAAAATGCTAAACCCATACAAAATGAACTGCGAGTGCAAGGTTTGACTGACAGAATGACAAATAGTGTAACATTAGATAGATACCTGCCTTCAACAAGCCATGTCGGTGTGGTACTGCGTATCCAGGTCAATCCCATTCTTTTGTTTAAGAGCAATCACTGGAGTATGCAGTGAACAGCAGTGCGTTTTTTTAAAACATGATACACTGTGGTGATCAGTTTAGCAATTACCTGACTTGCCTCAGCATTCATGTTTTGTACAAGCACCAGTAAGGCCCCAGAGAAGGGGTTGTTGGCAGCCCTCTTAGCTACCATGAAAGCCAGATGGCTGCTTGCTCTTGTTATGGCACTCCGGCGATGTTTTTCGGAAACTTCACGTGCCTTTCAAGAACAACCCCATTTTATCTGCCTTGCTGGCAAACTTCCGGCATACTATGCAATACATAGTTGGAGTTTCGCCCACTTCCTGTAATGCAACCCAACTAAACTCCTGTTTCCAGGATAATTTAAATACTCTTTTGTACTTAAATTCATTAATTTTGTCTTTATCTGCTGCAATTTCCTCATCAGTGACAAGTCTGACAGCCACACATCACATTACTAGCCAAACTGTTGGCCAATCAGGCCAACGGCGCATGCCAATATTCTTCAATCCTTATTGTTCAGCCATAATTATCAAGTTTTATCAAGTTTAATTTTAAATCAAGGCAAACCCATCATCCTCAGACAACCAAGTAACTTATTTTAGCTAGTAATATCAGCAACCTAGGCCATTTTGCTAGGCTTAATTTTGTGACTGTAAATTGATATGAACCATCCCATTAATCAAGTTAGGCTGGTGGCCAGTATGTGGCATAGGTGAATGCAAGGTAGGGAGAAAAATAGGTTTAATAACCGAATGTGAATTACTCTGATATTCTGCTCAAACATTGTTTTGATTTCACAAAAAATAATACTGACATAAGATAGTTTGCGGCAGGTTTCCTCCAATCTTACGTAGCTGTTACATTAAACTAGCTGGCAAGCTGTAGTTTGAGTTAAACTGTCAAGCAAGCTAGCATGTATTGAAAATCTATGCGCGCACACGTGCACCCATGGCAACCTCAAACCATAGAGCCCCCCATATAACAAATCCCAAATTAACCCCTGATAATAAGTAATTCATTTCTAAATTACTCAGTTCCACTGAAACCCCCATTTTTCTACACCCAGCAGGTGGGACTGTGCCACACTTGCTCCAAATGACCATTGCCTCTGGTCCTTGGTAGTTTTAAGACAGCTGTGGTCAGACCTCTACTTAAGAAACTACAACTTGATCCAGGGTCTCTTGACTAGTCTTTAATCTACCATTCTTTTCTAAAGTACAAGAGAGAGTTTTGTATCAACAACTTTTGGCCCATATAGAAGAAAACTATATATGATCATTTTCAGTCAGCTTTAAGGGCATGTCACTCCACTGAAACTGCCCTAACCAGAGTGGTAAATGATCTTCTACTGGCTATGGATTCTGATTCCACCTCTGCTTCTATTACTGGACCTCAGTGCAGCATTTGACACCATTGATCACTGTATATTGTTAGAATAAATTTTAATTTTGGTGTCTCTGGCCTAGCTCTCTCTTGGCTTAAGTCCTATTTATCTGAAAAAAGTTTGTCTGCTATAATATTACATTGAAATTCTCTGGTGTTAAATATGGCGTCATGTCCCTCTACTTTTCTGTCTTTATATATCACCTCTTGGCTTAATTGTATGTAAACAATGAATACATTTCCATTGCTATGTGGATGAAACTCAGCTGTATGTGCCTATAAGGGCTGATGATCATACTAAAATTACTAATTTAGAGGCCTGCTGGGCTGCTGCGAAAAACTGGGCATCACTATATTTCCTGCTATTAAGCTCAGATAAAACTGAGATGCTGGCCGTTGGCCTGCTAGACACAGACACCAGTTTGATCAAGTAATAGTAACACTCGATAACTCTGATTTTACAAAGTATGGCAGCCAAAAATCTTGGCGTTATGTTTGATCCCAGCTTTTCCTTTGATAAGCACATTAAAGAAATCACCAAGACTTAAATTCACTCTTTCCTGTCCATGGCTGATGCAGAGACTCTTAATACATGGATTTGTTTCATCCAGACTTGATTAATGTAATGTTCTGTTTTCAGGTCTGCCACATGCTAGTACTAAAAGTCTCCAGGTGGTTCAAAATGCTGCTGCTAGAATCCTAACTAAAACAAGAAAATGTGACCACATCGCACCAGTTCATGCCTCCCATCATTGGCTTCCTATCCATGTTAAATCAGACATCAAGTTGCTTCTGCTGACTTGTAAAATCCTAAATGGGCTTGCCCCAGCATACCTGTCTGATCTCCTTATACCATATATTTCATCTTGAGCGCTCCACTCTCGCAAATGCAGGGCTCCTGTGTGTACCCAAAGTTAAAAAGAAGTCAGCAGGTGGCAGTAGTGTTGTCACGATACCAAAATTATGACGTCGATACGATACCTGCCATAAATACCTCGATACTCGATACTGAACCGATACCACAGTGAAATTCTAAAATATCTGGAAAAGAGATGAATAATGGTCCAGCTCGGTCTCACTATGGTTTAACTTTCACCAGCTTGTTCCTGTCCTGCTTTCTGAGCAAATTACATTAATAAATTAATTCTCCAGAGCAAGTATGAGCATAATCTCTTCTGTTTGTTAACATATTTGCTTTTGCTTAACAAGCCACTTTTCTGTAAAATTTAAACTTTTGAACAGTGAACACATTGACTGACTGACACATACAATTAAGACTATTTTCTCCCCTTTATTTAAAAAAAAAACAAAAAACCACACAAAACATGCCACTACATGGTACATGCCATTACACTATAGTGAACAAACGTGAGTCAGACAATTAGTCATTTGCAGTACCATTCTCAGTCCGTTTTTGCTGTCGCCATCTCTCGTTCCCTCTCGCTCTCACTCACTCACTGTGACCTCAGCCTGCCTCTGCGTGCAAGACTGAGAGTTGGAGCAGCTCGCTGCAGACACAGGCGTTGTCCACACAACGTTTTTTTGATAAACGTAGCTTTTTTTATCCTGTTTGGGGGTCCGTCCACACGCAAACGTACTAAATACTGCTTCAAACGGAGAAATTGAAAAACTCCGGCCACAGTGAAGATTTTTAAAAGCACCATATTTATTTTGACGTGTGGACAAGATATACGGATATTTACGTATTTGTCACGTCGCGCGCCGCAGCTGTTTGCTATTTCCTGTCAGCTCCGCTAATTTGTTTACCTGTTGTTACACTGGCGGCTACAAACCATAATTCCACGCTATAAGCGAACCGACTTCCTGCAGACAAATGACTCCATTTCCCCGAGGCGGCATTTTGACTAACGTTTGCCAGCGTTAGCTAGCTACAAACAAACTGAAAGGCGCGCCTTCGAAAGAGGGGACTGCCTGACGGGGGAATGTGGTGCCTCCGGGTGAACGGTGGTAACCCGGAAGAACACGGTAGCTATTTTCGTGCCGTCTGATAGGCGAGCGGGGTTATGACACAATCCACGACAGCGTATATGCTTATATGCGTATTCGTGTGTGGATATAGATATTTACTCGTGTGGATGGGGATATTTAATAGTAAAAACTGTGTATAAAAATGTTAACTACTAATAACACACATTAGTCCCTAGCTAACGGGTCTGACCCTTTAGCCGAGCGGTTAGTGATGTCGCCTTGTGGTGCAGTACACCCGTATCGAATCCCGCACCGGGCAAGAAAATAACCGGTTACAAAAATAAACGTATTGGTGTGGACAAGGTCACAGAACGTTATTTTAATAAAAGTATCGATACTAAAAAACAAGCAAATCGTACCTTTTTTTGCGTGAGGGTATCGTGATACTTTTCTAGTATTCTAGGGTCTTTTCCTCTTGGACCCCGTTTTTATGAAATAACCTGCCTGCTGCCGTCAGAACTTTTTTTGTTGTATGGTTGTTTTGTTTTTTGTTGTCTGGGTAACGCTACTTCCTCTGTGGCGTAGATGAGTTGTGGTGTCCCTCAAGGCTCTGTTCTTGGCCCCATTCTCTTTTTTTATATACATGCAGCTCCTTGGCCAGGTCATTTAAAATCACGATGTTCTTTACCATTTTTATGCTGATGACACTCAGGTGTACATGCCACTAGAACCCACAGATCCTAGCTCCCTAGCAAATCGCATAACTTGCCTCTCTGACATGAAATCCTGGATGTCCAAAAATTTTCTCACATTTAATGATGATAAGTCTAAGGTCATTCTGTTCAGTCCTGGAAATTCCGTCAGCCCTTTTGTTACTAATCTTGGTGGTCTGTCAGGTAGTTTTAAACAGGCTAATAGGAATCTTGGGGTAATATTCGATGTGAACCTCAGTTTTGATAATCAAATCAAACATGTTGTTCAGTCATGCATTCTCAAGCTTATCTCCAAAATTATGTCATTTTGTACATGCTTTTATGTATTATTGGCTTGACTATTGTAATGCACTTTATTCTGGTATCAGCAAGTGCTACCTCCACTGTCTGCAGTTGGTAAAAAATACCGCTGCTCAGCTCATTACCAGGACAAAGAGACATGACCGTATCACTCCTGTGCTCGACACCCTATACTGGCTCCCTGTTATATTTCAAATTGATTTAAAAATTTTATTGATCACCTTTAAGGCTTTAAATGGTCTTGCTCCTACCTACATTTTTGATTTATTGACCTAGTATACACCCTCTCAACCATTAAGATATGCAGATGGAGCCCTGCTGGTTATTCCTAGGTCTCGGTTTGTTACAAATAGTGATGGGCTTTTGCTGTTAGTGTCAAAAGCTGCACTGAGGTTCAGTAGTAGCACAGACATGGAATCAGTCCATAGCTAGTAGAAAATCGTTCACCACTTTGGTTAGAGCAGTTTCAGTGGCGTGACAAGGCCCTAAAAGCCAATTGAAAAGGTTCATATAGATAGTTTTCTTCTATATGGGTTGAAAGTTGTTGATACACAACTCTGTCTAGTACTTTCGAAAAGAATGGAACATTAGAGACTGGTCAATAGTCATTAAGAGACCCTTGATCAAGTGTGTTTTTTTTTTAAGTAGAGGTTTAATCACAGCTGTCTTAAAACTGCTGGGAGCAGTGCCAGTAGTAAGCAATCAATTAAAAATGTCTAGCATTATAGGTCCAGGAAAGGCCAGAGGTCTTTAAAAAGTTTTGCTTATAAAGGGTCAAGTAGGCAAGTAGTTGTTTTAGAAGCTGACACAAGCTTAGTCAAAGAGAGAGAGTCTCAAAAGCTGTAATAAAAGGGACTATCAGTGACTCATGGTATAGATATGAATTTAGTAAGTCAGGATCTGCAGGAGCAGCTGGAGTTGAAGAACTAATTTTGATTATGATCTCATCAATCTTAGTGCAGAAAAAAGTAGAAACTCATGGGCCGTGAATGGTTAGCAGCTAACAGACGGCTTCTTTTTAGTAAGTTTAGATACAGTGTCAAAGCGAAGTCTGGGTTATGTTTATTAATATTGATTAAGCGGAGAGATTCGCTGCTTTTGCAGCAGATAAAGAACACTTGTATTTCAATAAACACTCATGCCAAGATAGGTAAAAAAAGAAGAAGAGCACTTTGTAACATTGTTTTAGAAAATCAGTCTGTTAAGTCCTTTAAATCCAAAATTAAAACTCATATTTTTGCCTTACCCTACAATTAGTTGTCTTTAAATTGAATACGACCTGTAGTGAATGGTGAGTCGGTTTCTGTTTCAATGAATTTACCAAGAACTGTCCTGCCGAGGAGATTAGAGAGTATAGATTATTGATTGTTGCAACAGTTCTTTGTCTTTCTCTCTTTGAATGATTTCTTTATCCTGCTCTCACTCCTGTGTGAACAATTTTTTCCCCCTTCTCTTCTCCTGTGTATGTTAATGGTGTGGTGTGAGTACCTGGGGTGCATGTCATGTATAGTCTGTCCTCGTCCCAGGTCTCTTTGTTGATGGTGGTTGCCACTTGGATGCTGCTTGTCGTCCTCCTCATCATATTCTTTATATTATAATTTTGTTACCCTGTTTCAATGTTGTATCCTTCTGTCTCTTCAATGTCTTAATAATGTTTTTTCTCTTCTCCCATTTATGTGAATGGTGTGATATGAGTCTCCCCTGTGTGCATGTGTACTCTTGTCCTCCTGCCAGGACTACATGATGATGGTGTTTGCGTGGCTTAGGTCCTAGGCTGTTCTACGGGCATGTCTTCATATATCTCATAAATCCATTATGATTATGTTATCCTCTTTTAATGTTGTATTCTATAAACTGTATGCTATTCTGTACACACAACATTCATTGCATTTCTGTCCATCCCTGAGGTTTCTTCCTATTTTTTCTCCCTGTTAAAAGATTTTTTTAAGGAGTTGTTCATCATCTGATGTGAGGGTCTAAAGGCAAGATGTTGTATTGCTGCAAAGCCCCCTGAGGCAACTTTGGAATTTGTGATATTGGGCTGTACAAATAAAATTGACGTGACTTGATTATCGCTGCATGCAAATGACTTGAAAATCCTGGTATTCTGGTCTCTGGCTCCAAAATGTTGGTCAAAAACAAATAAATAAATTTCCCCTGGAAAAAATAAACATTCCTTGTGATGTTTCCATTGGTCTGGAAAGTTTCATTCTTCTATGGAGAATATCTTGTATTCTTAGTGCATTCAAACAAATGTTTTAAGCCATATTCATGCAACTGCATGCATGTAATTTTATATGTAGTTTTACTCTACTGAGATGACACCAAAGACAATTTGGCAATTAATCAAATGACATATTGTGCTTCAAAATGAAGCACCTCAAACAGCCAAATTCCTCAGCCTTTCCTAGGATAATGTATGATTTTCTCAGTAAATTAGGTAAACCAGCTAGAACTGCACACCTTCAATTAGGCTAACTTGCTCACCTGGGTTGTCCCCCTCCATTGAAAACCATATTCAATTTGGAGTTTTCCGAAAACAACATGTTTTACCAACAAACTGCTTATTTGCAGGAGAAAGGGCAGATTATAGCCTTGGACTCAGCACGGAGTGTCCCTGGTTAGAATCCAAGACAGACATACAGAGTAGAGAATGTAATATCAGAAAGGATTTCCCCTTCTTTACCAACTACCATAAAAGAACAAGGATATCCTGGCCTGTTTACACATTGATAACTATTGTTGATTAAAGATAAGGTCATCAAACAGACTTGACAACAGAGTCCTGCTAACAGATATAACTTTTCATCCCTCATCTTGATCATTCTGCTGGTGAAGCAATACGAAATGTGATGTGAATATATATATGGGTTTGTAGCTTGTACTATTGAGATCCTGTAATAAACGTGTGAGTCCTGTTTTACCCCTTTTCTTAGAGGAAAATAAAATCAGAAAAGAGCTCTCAAAAGTGTTTCATTTATTTCTCTTAGACAACTATAATATCTGTGTAATACCAAAAAGAGACTATGGTTATTTCTCTTGTCTCTCATTCTTTTGCCCAGAGCAAAAAGATGCACAAAATCTAAAATTTTAAGTTTCAAAAGAGATCTCGTCAAGCTTTAAAATCTTTCTCAGATTTTTTCATCTTTTGCGCCTCATTTTGATCTCAGGCAGAGAAATCAGAGTTCTTTCTCTGTGAGCTCGGTGTATTTTCATCCCAGCCTCTAGTTTCAAAGCCATCTCAAAACACTCTGAGCTATTAAACTCAATTCATGCATCTCATGCTGATCCCAGACAGAGAAAATAGAGCTTTCTGCAAGCACTGAATCGATTCTCATCCAGACTTAAATTAATGTTGTCTGTCTATTTGAATCTCAACCCTTTCTCCATTGCTCATGTAAATCTGACAGTAAACGAATCGATTGAGGGATTGGAGCACCTTTTTTTTGTTGTTGAAAACTTTATTTTCCAATTTTCAAGTTTTTTTGGAACAGGTATACAAGGCACACGAACAACAACAACAACAACAACAACAGCAAAAAGAAACATGTAGGAATCCCCCCTCCCCCCCAAGCCTCAAAAAAAGAAGGAAAAAAAGGACCATGCAGGGATTTCTTATTCAAATTCCACATAATAACCATATTTTTGAAGACAATATAAAGTTGTACACATATATCTATAAGTATTGTCGTTACAACCAGGTAAATAATAGTACATTCAATAAAAGGGAAAACCTTCAATAAAGTCTATGAAAGGACTCCAGGTCAAAGTAAAGTTTTTGCGGGTTTTACATATTTTATATCAGAGCTTTTCTAAAGGTAGAAAGGACAGCACCTCCCTCAACCACTGCAAAAATGATGGCGCTTTACTCGACTTCCAGTTAAATAGGATAAGTCTGTGTGCTAGTAATGAGCCTGCAAAGTTGTGACCTTACAGTTAGGGGGTGGTATGCCAAAGATAGCTGTGTGAAAATCAGGGGTTATGGTCTGTTTACAGATATGTGAGAATACATTAAATATCTGTTCCCAATAACTGTTGAGGGAGGGGCATGCCCAGAACATGTGTCCCACCGAGGCTGGACTATGGCTGCACCTCGGACAGCCAGGGTCTGTGGTGGGAAAGATTCTGGCAAGCTTGTTCCCCGAGTAGTGAAGACGGTGAAGCACCTTAAACTGAATTAACCCATGTCGTATACACAATGAAGACGTATGAATACGAGTTAAGCTGTCCCGCCATGCCTCTTCAGAAAGCTCTACACCCAAATCTCTCTCCCATGCAGTTTTTGTTTTGTCCCAGGATATCTGTTTCAATCCCTGTATCAGTGTGTAAATTATAGAGACCCGTTTTTTCCCAAAGGGATCCATCTCTAGAATAACATCTAATTGGCTCCTGGGTGGCAGATACTGGAGCACCATTTTTAAGATATTCCCTCAAACAATGTCAGGAAAAAAGCCCCCCACAGCACCACAGAGCCAGCGGACTCCCTCACTAGGGGTACATCATTCAGGCTTGCAGCATTCTCAAACTGTGGCCTAAACCGCACATTAGGTCTATTAATTTTACATTGTCAAATAAAAACGAAAGTGATTTATTGGTAATTGGACTCCGCAGTCTACACCCATCTACAGGCTAGTGGCCACTCCCTCAAGGATGAGGATGTGACCATTCTTGACAGAGGGGAATGCTGGTTTGAACGGGGAGTCAAATCGGCCATCTATATGAAGAAGGAACGACTATCCCTGAACCGAAGGGGGGCCTAAGAATACATCTGTTGCCATCTTACAATGCTGTGGTTGCAACCATTCCCAAATCCTCTGTGAATGGTACTTGCACTTGAAACCGATCATCGTTTTCGGTCGTTATGCCACTGTATTTTTAATAAGGGTGGGGATACCTGCAGTCAGTTGAGACTGACGAGGTCACTTAAATGAGTGATGAAATGTTTCTCTCGATAAAAATTTGTGTCCAGATGAACTGATTCAACTTTCTGTGAATTTCTTACCTGAATTATTGAGCATGTATAAAGACATTACAATTCAATGTTCCACAATTAATCAAGTCTGTTTGATTGTCATTAAATTGTAATTCTGATTAATGTCAATATTTGTATAGATCCACAAAATTTTGTGGCATAAATTAATTTTGGACATTTTGGAGTTATTAGGTGCTTTAGTTAAAAGTTAAAGCCATAATGAAAGACACTACCTAGTAAAAATACTATCTGATGCCCTTCGTGAAATCTTTGGATTTTAATACTTTTCCCTTCCTTTTCTTGACTTTTTAAGCTGCTATATTGCTGTAAAGTAATCATTCATTTTCTATTTTACAGGTGTTGAACAACTTGAGGCATTCAAAAGTTTTCTGGATAAAGTGGAACACATACGACGTCAGGCTGATGCCGTGTCTCCAAAAACCAGATCTGGGAAGCAAGAGCTGTATCCAAAAAGTGGCCTCTTCTTCCCTCTACCTGCCTGGCTGCAATTCATACAGAGGCAGGGAAGGACTGCCTTCACTTATTCCACCTTCTTTTTGATGAATTCTTTACTGCAGAGGAGGGCCAAAATGCAGTGGCATTTGGGAAACAAGGAAAGGTGCCAGAAGTAAAAACTGCCCTGGACAAGTCAAAGGTCAATAGGATTCAAAGTAAGTACTTTGCTCATTTTGTAGATCCTTTTTGGTTTGTTTGTTTTTTTCCAGTGTGTATTTGAATTCTGAAGGTATTTCAAGACTTGTTTACCCTGCTTTATCGTTATTTGTCCAGGACTCAACATCTAAAGAAATCAACAACATACTTACTAATCTTGCTTGGAAAAAATAGGCACCACCACCTAAAAAAAGATATACTTTCAGGGTCCAGGAAAGAGGGTGGCTTTGAGTTATTGAACTTCATTGGCTTAAATAATACATTTAAAATAAAATGGATTAGGGAATGCATCAAAGCCCCAAACTGAATTTGTTGTTTTATTCCAAACAATATTTTTAGAAAAGTGTGAGGTCTTTCTTTTCTTCTAATATGTAACTTCAGCACCACTATACTGCCTTTAACATTATCTAAATTTTACTAACAAGCCCTCCTGGCATGGAAATTATGTTACATTCATAATTTCCCCCCACATACAACCATAATATGGAACAATGAAGACATCACCGTTGGGAACAAATTTATTTTCAAACAAGATTGGGCAGATAAAGATATAATTTATGTAAGTGATTTGTTTGATGACAACAGTTTGTTGCTGAGCGATTCCTTGTCAAATCCTTTCCTTTAACAGAGAGTTTAAATATGTAATGAAAGCTGTTCCCCAAGGTCTTTCCCATCTAATGCAAAGTCATCACCAATTTAAAGAAGCATTGAGGATAAAACCTACATTGAAGATTAATAATATTGACGTTAATCCAGTGAGTCAAGTAAATTATTTATGAGACAGTACAAGCCTGTTTCAGCTGTTATTTGTTGAGCACTTTCCCTACCGTTGAGTGTTTCTTTAAACAAAGTTAATATTGACATTATGAATGTTAAATGCACAAATAAACACATACGTAATAAATTCTATGAAAGAGGAAAATTACTCCTAGAGGGAAGGCTGTTTGGGACAGTATATTTATAGGTATTAAATGGCAGAAGGCGTGGTTGTTACCATATAAATTCTTTATCAACAATAAGGTCAAAGAAGTCAACATCAAAGTTTTGCACAATATATACCCAACAAATGTTTATTTCTCCAAATTCTTAGATGTAGATTTCCTACGTTAAATGCACTTATTGTAAGTCACTTTGGATAAAAGTGTTGGCTAAATGACTGTAATGTAATGTAATGTAGAAAACAAATGCAATTTTTGCAATAGTGAACCAGAATCCCTAACACATTTATTTTACCATTATTTAAATTGAATAACCTTTTGGAATCGAATTAAAAAATAAATACTGTGCAAAACTGAACATAACATTACATTTGAATGTAAAGAAGTCATTACATATTTTGAACATGATAAAAATAACATTGAATTCATTGTAAATGTGTTCATCCTATACGGTAAATTTCACATCCATAAATGCAGAATACTAAAAGTCACCCCCAATTTTTCTGGATTTTTAGGTGAATTTACAAAGTATATTAAGACTCTGGAAATTATAAATGATAAAAAGAGCAATAACACTGTGAAAATGTATGATGAATTATTTAAAGAGGAATAATTTGATAGTTTATGATACGAGTTCTTTCTCATAGTTTTATAATAATAGATTTCATTACCCCAATGTTAATTTTTGTGTCTTCTTTTTTATCTTTTATTTTACCCTTTTGTGAAGTTCTTACCCATTTTTATAATCTTGTTGAACACATCTATCATGTCTATATTTGAATGTTCATCAGTAAAAAAAAGGACTACAAAAAAGAAAGAAAACGAAATGCGTAAATGAAAAATATCAGACTTTTTCCTCACTCCCTGCCTGTCCAAACCCAGGCTCCTCTACATCAGATGCCGACAATATCAAGACCAACTCGACCGGTGAAAGTTCTCAAATGACATTTGAGTCATCCCAGCCCGATTCAGTCAGTGTGCAGTCCTTTACAGATGATGACAGCCAAGCGCAACAAGTGGAGTCTTCCTCTCCCGTCCCTGCGGCTCCCATCCCTACAAGACGGTCTAAATTAGCTTGGCTACAAGAGTTCGCCTGCTTACGTTATGATAAGGGGGAAATGTACTGCACATTTTGCGCTCAAGTAGGCCAAGAGATTGCTGATAAAACAGAGTTCATTACTGGTTTGAGTCATTTTATAAAAAGAACACGTGAAGAAGCATGGTGACAGTAAAGAACACAAGAACGCCAGGGATTGTGTCATCGCTGGGTCTGCCCCTCATGCCACCCCAATAGTGAAAGCAGTGCAACGTGCTAGTGATAAAGTCGCAGAAAAAGAGATGAGGGAATTGAAAATAAAATTCAACGCAGCCTACATGATTGCAGTGGAAGAAATACCATTCACAAAGTTTAGCTCTCGGATTCTATCGACGAAGAAGACTGGCATGGATGTGTCAAAGACATGATAATGATACAGCATGTTGTGGAGTTAGAAAACAACGAGACAGGAGAACGTGAGAGTAGACGTAGTCGAGGTAGTTTACTAGCTCCAACTCAGCATGTCATACATTCGACAACGACACTGAACTGTGAACCGGAAGCGGAAGTGCATTATCTGACCCCTCGCCTCTTCCCTTAAAGGTACACCGTCCTCTTAGGTGAATGTCTCCTGTTATATAGATGTGGGTCACCACAATGTGCAGTTTGTAGGTTGCATTGCAGATGAATTGAAAAGCAGTGTGCTGGAGGAGACTTTAAAGAGATACTTGCATCAAAATCTGACTTTTCCTGTTGTTAATCGATGTAAGGAGTGTGGGTGTGATTGATGAGACAAATGGTAGCCCTAAAGTCACATTTATGGCCAGAAGAGAGATATCGGCGGTCGAGTAACCGATTTCCGGTTGGCTAAAATGTGGTAACTGTCGTGTATTGCGTTTTGATTTGACACCTGTGGGTACCCGTAAGGAGTGACGTCATACCTGGAAATGTGGTAACAAGAGAATTCACTCAGTAAAGTGTTGAAATGGGAGTATGCGTTTGTGGTTTGTTTTGATTCAGTTCAGTGAATATTGTAATGGTCTAATTTCAAGTATTACGACGTAAACACAACAATGGCGATGAGGATATAGCGACCATATTCGCTTTAACTGGCGGTGATTAGGTTTGAACGCAACAGTAACTTGCTGCATCACGAATTACCATTAGCATAGAGGGCGTGTCCGTAGCAGGACGCTATAAAAGCGGAGACGCACCCTTTTGGCTTGAAGGAATAAGGCTGTATTGGCTGAGCAACATATTTGTGAGGTGAGTAGTCAGCTTCCACTGAGAAAGAGGAATCGTCTTCCACTTCCACATCCTCAACCTCAAAGCTGCTGTCGGTGGTCTCATCGCTTGCCTTTTTTTTTTTGTAAAGTGACGACAGAGCAGGAAGGGGGCTGTCACCAGTGAATTGCTCGTTTTTCTACGGCAAGCGGTTTAGCCCCAGTGTTTAGCCCACCCAGCCACATCCACATGACCACCCTGAATTTCAGTAGCCAATAGCTATGAAATCATAAAACCACACCTACCTTTCGGTTGTAATTCAAACCACCCGTGTTAAAAATGTGCTCAGAAACTGCATGAAAGTATCTCTTTAAAGGCAAATTACATCTCTGGTATAACTGATTGTGGCAGAGATATTTCAGGAAAATATGTTATTTTATACTGTAGGCACTTACCTTATGGAACAGCTGTGACCTGTCTAGTAGGGTTGGCCGAACTTGATCACAGTCATGCAGAAGGAACCCTAAATACTATCAAGTCGCTGCTTGAAAATGCAGAGCCACCCAACCCAAACTGCTGGGTACACAAAATGCTTTTGGAGCGGATGATACAAGCGTTAACATGAATGCAACAGGGGGAATAGGGGAACATTTCAGAGGTAATGTAGGTGAACATGTCCTGTCCTTTCACTGTCTACCTCATCGTCTGGAACTGGCAATGCTAAGCACTCAAAGGTCAGTGCCAATGATTAAGAAAGTCTATGACCTTTTGCAGCTTGTGTGGAAAATGTATCACGTCAGTCCTAAAAGCAAGCGAGAACTGAGGGTGCAGAATTGGGCTGTAGAGCACAAAACCCTTTGGCTGTTAAAACTCTGCACTGGCTGCCACACATTTATCGGGCACTCTCGGTTTTCCTTCAGTCAAATTATGCAACAGGGCAGGGGCAATACACTGTTTTGCATCATCACATGGAGCACCTTGCCATCACATCCAACATCATAGACATAAAGGTAAGGGCCGAGCACATTGTGTTGCTAATGGAAAGCCTGTCTTTTGTTGCCTTCTGTCACTTTTTGCATGATCTTTTTTCAGAGGTCTCAAAACTCAGCCTCACACATCAGAGAAATTCTCTGATCCTCCCTCAAGCAGTTGCAGCTGTTGAGAGTTGTCCGGTTAAAAAGGTTGAAGGTGAAGCCACAGGGAGAAAGGAAGCTCCAGGAATTCTTACAGCACTTAGGGAAAGATTCTGAAGGTACAGAGAAGCAGGAAGTTCAGCTAGTAAGCAAGAGGTGGCGAGCTGCAAATAACCCCACTATCATAACTTTCTAAAATGTCAAACTTAAGGGCCCCCAAAGTTATGCCACATTCACAAATAATCTGAATGCAGTCATTGATAAAACCATTGATATTACTGTTAAAGAACGAGAGAGAAGATTTGGACACATGCTGATGAATGTTACAGAGAAAAGACAGTCAAAGGGATCAGAGGTCATCAGGTCCTTTTCAGTGTTCTGTCATGATGCATGGCCAGAACATGTTACCTATGGCGAAGAGCAGATTGACACATTAGTGAATTGGTACAGAGAGCTCTTAAAGTGATACTGACATCAAAATCTGAAAATTCCTAGGCTATGTTCCGAGTTGGAATGTGACCACGGAGAAATTCAGTGGCCGAAACAGCACGTCTGCGGCCACTCGAGAGAGATCTGTGATTGACTGTAGGTGGTGTCCAATGACAAATTGTGCCGGTGGATACGTAGACACCAGTCAATTTGCATATAGGGTGTGTCCGTAGTGAGATGCTATAAAACCACAGAGAAGCCGTTCTTTAACCCCCTCCTGCTAGCTACTTGGCTGGAGTTTGTGCTATTTTGGTGAGACTTTATTATCGATCTTGCTACGACGTATTGCTGTCTTATCTATATATCTGTCTGTCATATCTATTTATCTAAATATCTATCATCTATCTATCTAACAGTTACTTGTATCATCAAACATATTATTTGCTAAGTTGTATTGCACTGCCGTGCCATAGGCCTACCACCATGCCGTGGTTTCTACGGCAAGTGACGAGCGGTATCGAGCCCCACCCACGCGAAGACAGTAACCAATAGCTTTGAATTCATAAAACCACACCTATTTTCGGGTTATGATTCAAACTCCCAATGTTAAAAAATGTGTTCAGAAAGGGCATGTAAGTCTCTCTTTAACAAACAGTGGATGTGATGGTATGGCTGTCCAAAGGCAATGGAGAATGCTGAAAACATTAGTGAGAGGTCAGTTCATGGATAAGACATACACTGAGTTATGGAAAGTGATGCTAAGGAAGGAGTCATTCTGCACAGATTTTAAGAATGCTCTTCACTTAGTTGAAATTATGCTGGTGTTTCCCATATCTGCAGCTCAGTGTGACAGGATTCTCAGCACAGAATAGAATCAAGTCGAAAGTGCGGAGTCCCCTAAGTGTTCCAACACTGGAAGACTTGGGTGAGGATCAGTACTGAGGGCCCCTCACTTGAGCAGTTTGACTCAGAGCCCAGTGTGAAGCGCAGGTTGTCTGCAAGCAAAAGAAGGCACAGACCTGACTACACTGGCTCCCAAGTGACACTGACGTGGTGGTGGTGGCCTCTGAGCCTGAATAATCAGGAAACAATTAATTGTATATAGATGAAGAAAAAAGTGAAAACAATAAAAGAAGACTGTACGTTTAAGTATTTAGGGTTATATGATTGCAATGTACTGAACATTGCACATATTGTGTATGTAAAGAATACATTGTGTAGACCAGCGTTTCCCAAACCTCTCCTGGAGGACCACGTCCTGCATGTTTAAGATCTCTCCCTGCTCCAACACAGCTGATTCAAATGATCCACTGTTATGAACTCCTGGAGCTGCGTAATAACAAACTGATCATTTAAATCAGCTGTGTTGGAGCAGGGAGAGATCTAAAACATGCAGCACAAGTGATCCTCTAAGAGAGGTTTGGGGAACGCAGGTGTGGACTATGGAAGGCAGAGCAAACCAAGGCAGACAGAGGGGAAAGAAAAGACAGTGTGAGGCAGCCCTTTAACAATGTAGCATATGACATCCCTATATTTTGGCTCCTGAAAATTTGATTTGGCTCCTAAATATTTTGGGATTAGGAGCCTATGGCTTCTATATATATATATATATATATTGCCTGGAGCCCTGGATCATTAAATAAACTAACAATTCATGCAAATGACTGAATGAAATAAAAGAGCTAATACAACTAAGATATCTGCTGTCGAATGTCAGTTTTTAAGCAGAATTACTATTATACATTTGTCTGCTGTGTTGCCTCTGTGCTCAGCCAGCTTGTCCCCCTGGATACACTTAGGAAAATATAAAAAGTTTCAGTACTGGAACGAGAGCCAAAGCTGAGATAAACACTGGGATAGATGAGGGAAAAAAATGGACAAACAAAATAACGAGCAGACCATTAGTGTTTGTACGTGAAGGAATGGTGGCGGCGCTGTTGTCTGATGTTACTCGGAGGTGAAATGGGGTTTGTTTTGTCTGTTGCCTTACAAATGTGATGGGATGCTGTTGAGGCGGTTTAGAGAAATGAGAGTCTGTGTGAGTCTGATGGAAAAAAGGAAGGCCTGTTCTAGCACAACAAAGAGGGGAGGGAAGCTGCGCTCCAAAGCCCTCATAAAAGTCTCTTGCACAGATACATTCACACAGATCCACCCACGTCCAGCTCACCAACGACACACACACAACCTCGCCAAACATTCAAACACAAAGTGTTTCTACACAAAAACACTCACCCACATATAAATACAGAGTGGCACTCCTAGTTGTATGCGGAGTGCACAGCCTGCATACCCAACAGCCCAAGAGAAATTTGAATTTACAGCACACATTTTGAAAATATGCAAAAAATACAACTTTTTGACTTTTAAAGAAAACACTGGCATTGGTAATCTGTTGTCAGTGTCCTGCAGGTGATTGGTAGATTACCATGAGGCCGTCAATTAACAATAAAATCATGATGGATGGTAAGCTACTCCCTATTTTTTTGGGGAGGGGTTCCCTCCCCCTTTTCTCCCCAATTGTATCTGGCCAATTACCCCACTCTTCCAAGCCGTCCCGGTCGCTGCTCCACCCCCCTCTGCCGATCCGGGGAGGGCTGCAGACTACCACATGCCTCCTCCGATCCATGTGGAGTCGCCAGCCACTTCTTTTTACCTGACAGTGAGGAGTTTCACCAGGGGGATGTAGCACATGGTAGGATCATGCTATTCCCTCCAGTTCCCCCTCCCCCCGAACAGGCGCCCTGACCGACCAGAGGAGGCGCTGATTCAGCGACCAGGATGCATACCCACATATCTGGCTTCCCACCCACAGACACGGCCAATTGTGTCTGTAGGGATGCCCGACCAAGCCGGAGTCAACAAATGGATTCGAACCCGGATCCCCGTGCTGGTAGGCGACGGAATAGACTGCCACGCCACCCAGACGCCCCTACTCCTCCCTATTTTAATGTATTTCTATAGATGGAACTATCTAAGTAGAATGTAGCCTAACATTGTATTTATTGGATCATCTTCCAAACACAGGATTAAAATATTTAAAGGTGTGTCCTTACCATGTCAGATTGCGGTGATGCGTGAGGAATGAGAAATTGGACAATTCATCTCTGACCCTGTGTATTCTTCCATTCAATATTCACAAGCTTGGGCCTCTCCCGAGGCATGTAGGGTAGTGTCACACACATGCCCATGGGGGAAAGAAAATGTTCCATGCTGCACTTTGCAATGTGCCTTGAATGCATTCTCTCTGACACACTGATATTGTTCCACCCATTCAACTCGATATTTTGTAAACACCTCCATTTCTGAGGAGAACTTAAGGAGGAAGATGCTGCATTCATGCAGTATCGGGTACATCGGATGAACAGATTTGCAACAGGAAAGTAGTAGTACGTGAATGGCATACGAAGTCGGATAAACGATGTTAGAAAGAGACATTTTTGAAACCCAAGTTGCTAAGTTGTGACTTCGATGTAGCCTTTCACATCTTGAAAACCTGGTTGTAGCAGTCGACAATAAGAAAACAGTTGCTTTATTAAAAACAATTATAAACATTATGTTCTCTTTATTATCCTGCAAAAACTGACAACAGCTTTGCAAACCCAAAGAGCAGCCATGGCATTTAACTTTTGGGCTAGCCCCATCCCGTTTTCTTCTCCTCACCAACTGAACAGGAACGCTAATAAAGTTGGAAGAAAATTAGGGTATCTTAGTTAATTAGGCAAATCTTAGTTTTATATAATTGTAGAGGTTATTGCGTTTGATCTGTGGGCTGTTTGTCCATATTGTCCACAACAGTTAAAAATTACAGGAAAGTAAGGTCAGAAAATAAGGAAATCCACCAAAATGTTCAGAGTGCTTCAAAAAGTGTACACGTGGATAGCACACAAAGATGATGTCAGAAGAAAGGACAGGTGGGCTAAAGAGCACAGCTATTTATAATATACAACAGAGGAAAAGGGGTGGAGGGGGAGAGGTGGGGGTGGGTGGCGGGAAGAGGTCAGAGTGGAGGACAGCTGAGAGGGCGGAGGAAGAGGAGAGGAGTGAGAGAAGGGTGGAAAGGTGATTCCCAGGTTACGAGTAGCATAGGCCAGCAGCTGAGTCCCGGGCTTTAGTGTGAGCAGGCTGGTAGGCTCCAATATGATCAGAGAATGAAAAGAAGTATTAAGGTAAACCCAGGTTATCTTCAGACCTGCAGAGTGTAACAGTCAACAGTAACTGTAATGTTCGCTTAAGAAATAACATGCGATACCTACCTGTTTTTTTTTTAATTTTTATTTTATTTTGCTGCTTTTCACATGTAAAGTTTCTCTGTTATATTTAACCATTGCAGGAACTCGGCACCATTTGTTACATCTATTTTCTGGATGCAAACTCCCTCGTCTTTCTCTCGCATACATTTTATAATTCCATTATAAGTCTGTTAGCGCTTTCAATGTTGTATTGTGTAAATTGTGTAAACACAACATCCATTGCACGTTGTCTGTCTTGGGAGAGAGATCCCTCCTCTGTTGCTCTCCCTGAGGTTTCTTCCTAGTTTTTCTCCCCGTTTGTAGTGAGTTGTTCCTTATCCGATGCGAGGGTCTAAGGACAGGATGTTGTGTTGCTGTAAAGCTGTTGAGGCAAATTTGTAATTTGTGATATTGGGCTATACAAATAGAATTGACTTGACATGTTAAAAAGGTATTTACAATTATCAAATTATGGTTTAAAACTCATATCCAAGTCTCACACACAGTGACAATTTTGTTGCATCAAATGTGTGTATATAACAGATGTGAGAAACTCGTTTTGTGTTCTGACTGATGCCGACCAAATAAGGTCGGACATACCCGCACTTTCTTCTCTGCCTCCACTGTGTTTCAGATTTCAGTGTCCGTCCAGCAACACTATGTCGACGACTACTACAAATGTCGATGGTAAACGCCTGGTCTTTCAGATATGGCCCTTAGTCTGTACGGAGTTAGCTTAGCAACTGTTGCATCGCTAGCCCTATTTCATTGAACTTACCTAAACTTTACCTAACCTACCTTGACCTGACTTAACCTCAACCTCTACCTAACCCTAACCTTAACTCAACGCTTACCTTAACCGATAGCTAACCTATTCCATAGGGCTGAGGGAAGAGAGGGCTGAACCCACTACTTGCTTTTAATCGGCCTGGGGCATTCTTCTAAATCAACAGTTTGTTGCTGCTTTTAGGAGAGATCAGAATGTTTGTAAACAAAGAGCGCCAAGCTACTTCCGGGTGGATTCTAGTAGCTGGGTGGTGCCTAGTAGCTAACGTACTGTAACCGGGTATTTTTTTGCCCGGTGCGGGATTCGATACGAGGTGTACTGCACCACAAGGCGACATCACTAACCGCTCGGCTAAAGGGTCAGACCCGTTAGCTAGGGGCTAACGTGTCTTTTTATTAGTTTACAGTCGTCACCCTCCCCGGAAGCGCGCCCTCGCGCTTTGTCATTCCGCGCTCCGAAGAAACTTCTGAGGATCTGCACACTTCCGGATCCCACCGCTGCCACCAATGTAAGCGGTTATTTTCTTGCCCGGTGCGGGATTCGACATGAGGTGTACTGCACCACAAGGCGACATCGCTAACCGCTCGGCTAAAGGGTCAGACCCGTTAGATAAGGGCTAACGGGTCTTATTAGTAGTTTACAGTACATAACGGTTAGCTAGCGCCAGTTGAGCAGACAAATTAATTTTCAAAATGCCGACATCGTGCTGTGTGTGGGGCTGTAATGCCAAATGTGCCCCTGGCAAAAACGTTTTTAGGCTTTTTCCGTTTTCCATCAGATAAATCTAAATCTACACAGCAAAGTCTGTGGGTACAGAGGGTAAAACGGGCGAAGAGCACTGCTAACGTTACAAAGTTAGTGACATTGCCAGGAGGACTTGCTTGTGCTGAACTGGGAGGAGGATGGAAACCATCCATTCATGACCGCATTTGTGGGAGACATTTTATTACAGGTACAAATTAACATTGTTGCCGTGGTGTAGTGGGAGATTGTGTATCCGTTTCACCCGCAAGCTAACGTTAGCTACATTTTACATCAGTCAAAGTAACGTAAATCCCCGATCGCGTCATTACACATGAAAACAACATATATTATTGTTCATGAAACACCCAGCTTTCTATAGCTAGGCCCACTACTTTAGTTTTGTTTCAACAGAATTATTAATTAATTAGTCGCGAACACTTCATTACCTTCTCATTCAGCTAGGCCATCCAAAAATGCCCCAAATGTCCGTTAGGAGCAAAACGTCCAGGGGTGGACAAATGTCTCGAGAGATGTGTCTCGAGACGGGACATAGGCATATTGTGCCTCGAGACCGGTTTGAGCTGAATGTCCCACTGTTGGACTAGGCTCCAACACAAATAACGTTAGCTAGGCTAGAGAGCATAACCCAACAAACCCTTGTATTGATGTTTACACACGTTATTCACAGCAAGTTGAAGATAAAATGAACACAAAAACAATAGTTTAATTTAATCTGCACTCAAAATTACTTTATTATTATGCTCTTTATTTCATACACACATGGGACAAACCTTACAGACCCCTTGCTACAGACGCGTTTCGACTCTGCCTTCTGTGTTGTGTAAACATTGCACTCCGCGAAGCTAGCCACCTGGAAGAAGGTTGTTTGTTGTTGTGACGTCACGCTGATCTCTCCTATACCATTGAATAGATTGTACGTTTCTCTTGAATTTATAATTAAAACCACAGAGTTTACAGACATCAACATTTTTTGATGGGGTTTTGTTGGAACACTTCTACATTGCTCACTTCACGAAATCACCAACATGTTATTCATTAATTCCACATGAAGACTTTGCAACTCGACGTTATTTCTAAGGAGCACACCTTCAGTCCCACCCCGAAGAATGCTGATTGTAAATACTGCTTACTTCTCTCTACTCACTCTATTCACTGTCCCACTGTATTACTAATACTACTATTACTATTACTACTATTACTATCGCTCATTATTTTTCCCCTCTCTCCCTAAACCACTCACATCCTCATCTTTCAAGCGCCCTTTGACCAATCACAATGGCATCTATTAAGTTTATTAGTTGGAACGTGAGGGGCATAGGCTCACCAGCTAAACATAGTAAAATACTAAGTCCCTTCCCCAGGATGCATCCCAGCTACAGAAATGATTCAGTACTGTTCTCCGTTTCAGCGGCAGTTTATGAAAATGGACTGTTTTGTTCTTGGCTGTAACCCTATAAAGCTCTTTTTTTTAAATAAATTTATTTCTAGTTTTTCCTCTTATCCCACCCGATTAACCCAATGGCATATGGCCGGAACTCTTGTCGAAAAACTCCCCTGGCTCACGTTTCCACAGGAAGGAGATAGTCTTAACACCAGCTTCCTTCAAACTCGTGTCGGCTGCTCTCGCCATTTTACACACTGAAGCCTCGCATGGATTGCATCACCTTCAGGCCGCGAAGGAGACGTAGGGAGAATGCTTTCGGTTGCTTGGCTGCAGGCGCCCGGGTGGGCCAGAGGGGTCGCTGGAGAACGACGAGTCCCCGAACACTACACCGATCTACACCCACTATCCTTTGGGTACGGGTGGCCTAATTAATGCCTTACCCCGTGGACGCTCTGGCCGTGACCGGTTACGGCGAGTCTGGGATACGAACCTCCCAGCCACATGACGAGCGGGTTGCAAGAATGGCGGGTTATTCCGCTCGGCCATCAGAGCGGCCATAAAACTCATTTTTACACCCAGGAGCAATACAGTAGTGGCCCCCCTTTTGTCTTCTGTTCTGTGGCTGTTCTGTCGCCAACTTTCTCTATCTTTTACCCGTTGTATCTGTTGAACTCAGCCAAGCCAACCAACTCTGTGACGTCACAGGTTATAGTACTGCAAGATGGTGACACCCTTGCAACGAAAGATATAACAGCCATCCATTAGCCAAACCGCTTATCCTGCTCAGGGTTGCGGGGATGCTGGCGCCTATCCCAGCAGTCATTGGGCAGCAGGCGGGGAGACACCCTGGACAGGCCGCCAGTCCATCACAGGGCTTCTTTATTTCTTTTATATGTTTCCACGCTTCCGGTGTGGGAAGATGGCTGCGCGAATTCACGTTTGCAGCGGCCTCACCCAGTACCATCAATGCAGTGTCTTTGTCCATGTCTGCATCTAAGTTTGTTTCTTCGTTTGAAAAAACTATAAGAACACATCTAAACTAACACATATATCTAAACTAAAACAAAAAACAAAAACTGTCCAGAACAAACGCCAGCCAGGATGACTGTCGGAACTGCCGGTCTGCATGGGCTAGCAGTTAGCTTAGCCTGCCCTGTTTCTGCATCCTGTCAGACCGCCCTCGGTGTTTCGTCTTCGTGTGCAGCTCCAGTCAGGGCTGTGGTCCTTGGGCCCACAGGATGCAGCAGACCAAACTCCCTCAGCCAATTCAACGCTAGCTCTCCCAGACAGACACCTTCGACACACCTCCTCGCACTCCACATGACGACACTAAAAACACAGTCAAGGCTAGGTGAGGCTGCTGCCAGACCACCCTCGGTGTTATCAGAACTGATGGTCTGCATGGGCTAGCAAGTAGCTTAGCCTGCCCCGCTTCTGCATCCTGTCAGACCGCCCTCGGTGTTAGCTCTTTGGGCACAGCTCCAGGCAGGGCCATGGTCCCTCGGCCCACAGGATGCAGCAGACCAAGTTCTCCCAGCCGATCCAGCGCCAGCTCTCCCAGCTATCAAACAAAGACAAACTTAGACGAAGACAAAGACACTGCATGTACGGTACTGGGTGAGGCTGCCGCAAATGCGAATTCGCACCACCATCTTCCCACACTAGTACTGGGTGAGGCCACTGCAAACATGAATTTGCGCTGCCATCTTCCCACACTGGAAGCAGAATGATGAAATCTTATGTGAAATAATTTTGACTAAAATGACAAAAAATTATTGGTTTTGGCTAAACTAGATTGACTGAAAAGTCCAATATAATCTGATGGCTAAAAAAAGACTAAAATGTCAGCAGTTTTCATTGACTAAAACTGTACTAAAATACTTAGTCTTCTTTACCAAAAATAAGATTAAGATGCCCAGAATTTTAGTCGACTAAAACTCTACTTAACAAAAATGGGATGAGGTTGATTAAACATGATAAAAGCTAACAGGGACATTTGACACAGGACTAAGACTAAATAAGACTGAATAGAAACAAAAATAACACTTGTTCAAACAAAGGATGTTACTTAACTTCGACCTCTCAATACAATAAAACATTTATAGTCGTCACCCATCTTCATTTTCGCTGCACTGAATTATAGCTCAGTTTATGTTAGCTAGCAGTTAGCTGATGCTTGCTAGCTAGCCACAGTAACACCAACCAGTGTTTGCAGCTGTGTGAATTCGAGTCAGTGAGAGAAGCTGGCAATGCAACGTAGTGTTCCTTAGCTGGCAGGCTGGGTGTTCATTAGCAGAGTTACAGTGCTACTTTTGGTGTCCCCCTCAGGAGTTGCTCGTGAGAAAATTCCATGTAGTTTTCCTCTCCAAAGCTGATATCAGATTTTTGCCCCTGGTAGTGAGAAACATCTGATCCAAAAAGTGAGAAAAAACAAAATTAAAAACACAAAGACAGTCAAATGAAAGACAGCAGATGACATAAAAACACAACAGGGAAAATAAAATATGCAAATAGCCCAACAAGACATATTCAGTTATTCCGAGGCAAAAGACTCCTCGCATTTTTTCCTTTATTAATAATATGGGAGGAACCCTACATAAGCCAGGATTGGTGGAGACTCAGTCCTGTCAGAATCTAGAGGGAATTTTGAGCATCAGTATTATTGCACGTTAGGTAAAAAGGCCTGGGCCCCAGTTCCAAAAACAAGCTTTATGGGCCACACACACACACACACACACACACACACACACACACACACACACACACACACACACACACACACACACACACACAGTTATATATGCTGTGACTGTAGAACACTCAACTTTAGTTAATGACAGTTAAACACTGCACTAAAGTTTTTCTTGCAGGTTTATTTGGTGCAGTCTGGAGTCTGCTTTACCAGTTTGGCTCCACCAACACCTTGTGCAGCTCTCGTTTTATTCTCCACATCCAACTCCAGCCAGCTGCTGGGGAAACGTGCTCATAAATTCTTCCCTGGGGTTGTTTTTTCTTAAAAAGAAAGAAAGCATTCTATTCACATTGAAACATACAGTGAATAAAAGCTGGATAAAATAGAGAAATTATTTAGGAAAAAAAGAGTAATGAAAAATATGAACAGCCTCGAAGTGATGAAGAACACTGACAAATAAAAGCATAATAAAACGGAAAGGCTGAAAAGTCCGGATGACAATTAAAGATTGGGTGATAGAATCTGTATGACCCAATAACAAATCTGATGAAAAATTGCAGAGTGACAACACCACCCATAAACCACATGATAAGCTATGGACAGTAAAAGATCTGCCTTGACTAACATGCTGTACAACAGCAGTTAGATAGCTGGCAACGGTTGCCATCTCACTATCTCGGTTAGCTCTCTTCTGCAACTCCTGGTCTAGCCAGAACACACTCAAAATCAGTGGTGCCCGACCCTGCTCCTGGAGAACTACCCCCCTCTATGTTTTCACACCAACCCTAAATTAAAACATCCGATTTAATTAATCAAGGTCTTGGTCAGTAGGTAATTAGTAGAACCAGGTGTGTTGAATTAGGGTTGGAGCGAGAACTGGCAGGAGGGTAGCTCTCCAGGAGCAGGGTTGGACACCACTGCTCTAAATGGAAAAGTGGGGATTTTTACGAGTGGTTGAAATCTACGAACACTCAAGTTTATTTGTATGGCTCAAAGTCACAAGGTAGTCCCGAAGGGCTTTACAATCAGTGCAATATACGACAATATACAACATACGAGACGAGTCTAGTTTACAGTGCTAGTTTTATTAACACACTTGTGATTTGAAAGTGTAATAAAAATTAGAAATCAAATAGAGGAGGGATCTCTCCCCCAAGACGGACAGACGTGCAATGGATGTTGTGTTTACACAATTTACAGAATACAACATTGAAAGAGGATAACAGAATTATAATGGCATTGTAAGATCTACTACTACTACTTCCGGCTGCTCCTGTTAGGGGCCGCCACAGCGGATCATCCGTTGCATTTCTTCATGTCCTCCGCATCTTCCTCGGTCACACCAGCCACCTGCATGTCCTCCTTCACCACATCCATAAACCTCCTCTTTGGCCTTCCTCTTTTCCTCTTCTCTGGCAGCTCCATATTCAGTATCCTTCTCCCAATATACCCAGCATCTCTCCTCCGCACTCGTCCAAACCATCTCAATCTTGCCTCTCTTGCTTTGTCTCCAAACCGTCCAACCTGAGCTGTCCCTCTAATATACTCATTCCTAATCCTGTCCTCCTTCGTCACAACCAGTGAAAATCTTAGCATCTTCAACTCTGCCACATCCAGCTCCGCCTCCTGTCTTTTCGTCAGTGCCACCGTCTCCAAACCATATGATATAGTTGGTCTCACAACCATCTTGTAACCTTCCCTTTAGCTCGTGGTGGAATATAAGATATATGAAGAATATGATGAGGAGGATGCCAAGCAGTGTCCGGATGCCACCAGAACAGCCCAGGATCTGACCCACGTGACCAGCATCTCCATGGAGACCTGACAGGACAGACTACACATGCACACAGGGGAGACCCACATCATACCATTCACACACACGGGAGAAGAGACTTGAAAAAACATCAGTCACACATCGGAGAGAGAGAAGGATACAACATTGAAACAGGATAACAAATTGTATGGCTTTATAAGACATATTGTCGTGGCAATTATTCAATTCCACTCTGACATTAAATGAGAAGCGAGATGAAAATCTCTTACGTATTGTCACACTTTAATAATGTTCATGAACATGACGCATAAGCTTGGATGCTTAAGTGCATGTCCTGATGTCACAGCCCACTCCCTTCATACCTTGCAGCACAAACAGCTGACTCATGCTTATTGCAAACTAATCCTGGTTGGGTGAAGAAGCTCATCTTTATTATTGGACTGTCGTCCTAACTGGTAACAGTTGTCGCTCAGCGAGTTCATAGGTCAGGTCTCCCCTCGTCCAGCTCGTGATCCCCAGGACCGTTCCTTCAGACCTTGTGACCCTCGAATAAGTTTCCCAGACATCGCTCCGCCATCAACCAACAATCAGTCACAGGCCTTCTTCTGTTCATACAGGAGAAGGCACTTTTATAGCACCATCTGTTACTTCACCTGTGACCTGCTACACATGAGCCCCAAGCATCCGTCCAAGCAATGTGAACATAGTGCAGCTGATACATGGTCAAAGAATAAAAGTGAGCAAACATTCATATATGAATTGCCCTCTCACACACACGGAGAGAAACATTCATTATTCAACCACTTGGAAAATCGTCTCAAAGAACAGGGCATATTCAACCAGCAGTAAAATATGCAATCTATGTGTAAATGAAAAATATTTTATCATTTGCAAACCAGAAATGTCCACATTGAATAACAGGAATGAATTGGCCAGCAGTTGCAGACATAGATATAAGCACTTATTTTGTAATTATAAATAAATCATAACAATAGACAAATACTCCCCCCCCCCCCGGACTGTTAGCGATCACGTGTTTTTGAATTTTTGTATGTTGCACCTCTCCCTTCCAAACTGGACATTGTGCACATGATGTGCATGATGAGGCAGTAAATAGTATGTCCTTTCCTCAAGTAGCTTTACTGACAGCTGATGATTGCTTATGGCGTGAAACAGGCTTGTACTGTCTCATAAAGAATTTCCTTGACTCACTGGATATTATATATATATATATATATATAAATGTGATAAGGAGGATGCCAAGCAGTGTCCAGGTCACCATGGAGACCTGGGAGGAGGACAGACTACACGTGCACACGGGAGACTCACATCACACCATTCACATACACAGAAGAAGAGAAAGGAGAAGAAATTCAGAGAGAGAAAAGACATGTGAGAGAAGAGAACAGTTTGCAGTAGTCAATAATCTATATGTTATAATCCCATCAGCAGAACATCCATCCATCATCCAAACCGTTTATCCTGCTCTCAGGGTCGCGGGGATGTTGTAACAGTGGTTGGTAAATTCATTGCGACAGAAACCGACCCACCATGCAGTACCGGTTGTGAAGCAGTCAATTTAAAGGCAACTAATTTTAAGCTAAGACAAAAAGAGGAGTTTTAGGTTTGGATTTAAAGGACTCAACAAACTCTGATTGTCTGATGGCAGCAGGCATGTTATTCCACAAGAACAGAGCCCGATGGGAAAAGGCCCTGCCACCAGCTGACTTCTTTTTAACTTTGGGTACACACGGGAGTCCTGTATTTTGAGAGTGAAGAGCTCGAGATGGAATGTATGGTTTAAGGAGATCAGACAGGTGAGGTGAGGCAAGCCTGTTTAGGATTTTATAAGTCAGCACCTTGAAGTCTGATCTAACATGATAGGTAACCAGTGAAGGGAGGCAAGAATTGGTGTAAAATGGTAAAATTTTCTAGTTTTAGTTAGGATTCTAGCTGCAGCATAAAATGGGAGATAAGGGAACGCTTTATAAATGCACATACAGAGCTGCACTTTAATAAGGACTTCAACACTGAGAGCTGCAGCATATGGAGTGCATGCCATGAGGGAGGCTGGATGTTTAGAGTCAAACAGATTTTTTTCTGTTTGCATATAGTTTGACTCGTCAGATGTGGACCATTAGAATAAGCTTCTTATTAGCCCCACCTACCTTCTGTTCTCATTCTGTTGTGTGTGTCTTATTTTTAAAGTCTCTGACTCTATATGAGTGACAAAGTGAAAAGAACTCGAGTTAGCATGCTATATTGTTGTAGCTCTTGCTAAACAATGATAACTTTAGCAAGGATTTAGGTTGTGCAGTAAGACACCTGCTCAGTTCATTCAGTGGATTTTTTTGAAGATATGTTTGAAAACATTTACTATCTAAAAGGGACGTTGGTGCTTGTTTGCTGACGGGAAACAGTTGATAAATCCTTTGTTCTCTTAACCAGTCTGTTGAGTTTCTCCAGAACTAACCTGTAATCAGGCTTTACCACTTGAATTCTGGTTATCAAATTATGTTTTTTTTTTCTTCTGTAAAATCTCTTAAATAACCAAAATGCAGCAATAGTATTTGTAGGTGGAGTTTTTTCTTTTAATTTATCAATATGTCAGGGCTCACCTTCAGCCATGTGCAAAATGTTCCACAATAACATTTCTTCCCCGGCACTGTTTCACGAGGGCACAGGTGAGCATAGTGCAGTTTAGTCCTGCCTTTGTCAATTCTGATTGGTTAAAGAAATACAAACAACCCCAAGCATTTTTCTTCTATCTATTCCAGAATGGTAATGGATTGTGCCAGACCTTTCTCCTGTGCTGCCATAGAGTTAAAACGTTGTGTACATAGGATGCAATGTTAAAATGTTATTTAGCAGACGCTTTAATCCGAAGTGATGTACATCTGAGAGTTAACACAACACAACAGGGGTCTAGTCAGGGGCCAACAACACAAATAAGTGCCAAAAAACTAGGTTTAAGTCCGATAGGACATAGGTGTCAACAGGCACTACACAAAGGCAATGCATAGGGTGCGTAGAAGGGATTTTTTTCTTCTAAATACCATCAGGTGTGGAGGTGTTGGCAGTGGCGCCCCCAAGGGGTGGCCAGGGGTGGCCACGGCCACCCTGATACTATCCCTGGCCCTCCTGCTGGCCCCCCCAGCCACGAGTCGCATATGCAGAATATGCTTCTGATTATGTATAATATGCTTCTATCTGATATTTTATATTAGGTGCTGTTCATTTAAATCAATAATGTATATTTTTCTTAACTCTCATATTGACAGGTTTCCACTAGCCTATACAGTATACTACAATAGCATCATAGAATTCCCGAAATTCAATCATGGCTTTTGGTTTTGGTGTGCCACCCCAAGATTTTCAATGGCCCCATTTGGCCCCCCCTATGAAAGATTTCTGGGGGCGCCCCTGGGTGTTGGTGAAAGAGCTGGGTCTTTAGCTTCGTCTGAAAGATGGAGAGGGACTCAGCGGATTGAATGGAGTTTGGTAACTCATTCCACCACCGTGGAACTATGGAAGCGAAAAGTCTGGCTAGCGACTGAGGGCCCCGTTGTGGCAGAAGTGCCAGGCGCCTCTCATTGGCAGAGCGTAGGTCTGGTTATGCAATACTCATTTGTGTATTATGTGTGATTTTAATAATATAGTATACTGCATAATAAAATCTACTCACATATTTTCGTAATGTGTGTGTGTGTGGTGTCAGTGTAGATAGCGGGACCGAAAACTAAAGCACTTATGATCCTAATTCTTTTTGGAGGTGGTAGGTATTGTCTCAGAGAGTAAGGGAAAAACCCCAGAAAATTAAAATTATGCATAATTATGCATAAATATGCAAAATATGCATTTTCTAAAAATGGCTAAAAACCACTTTTCTCGGCATTTCAGATGATTCTGAGCATCTTTGATTTTTTCATCTATATAAAAAAACATTTCTGGGACAGAAATGTTTTGGCATTATGCAAAATACTAGAAGAACCCCGCTACAATGTAGCGGTCTGGTTATCCACCCGTCTAAATCTCCCTCCTCTTCATCCTGCCAGCTAACCGCCTTCCCCCTGCCCCTAAACCCCCCCCCACTCCAACTCCCTCCCCCCAAATGCTCAGAATCATCTGAAATGCCGAGAAAAGTGTTTTTTTAAACAATTTTTAGAAAATGCATATTTTGCATAATTATGCATAATTACTGTAATTATATTTTAATGTTTTGCTATTTTTCTGGTCCTCTCTGGAACAATACCTACCACCTCCAAAAAAAAATTAGGATCATAAGTGCATTTTTGCAAAAATGCATATCTACTCATATATTTTCGGAATGTGTGTGTGTGGTGTTAGTGTGTGTGTGTGTCAGTGTAGATAGCGGGACTGAAAACTAAAACATTTATGATCCTAATTCTTTTTGGAGGTGAGAGTAAGGGAAAAATCCCAGACAATTAAAATTATGCATAATTATGCATAATTATGCAAAATATATGCATTTTTGCAAAAATGCACTTATGATCCTAATTTGGCTAAAAAGCACTTTTCTCGGCATTTCAGATTATTCTGAGCATTTGAGGGGAGGGAGTTGGAGTGGGGGGGGGGGTTAGGGGCAGGGGGAAGGCGGTTAGCTGGCAGGATGAAGAGGAGGGAGATTTAGACCGGTGGATAACCAAACCGCTACATTGCAGAGAAGGTTGAAATGAAAGAAAGGAATCACAAAAAAGAAAAGGCGGAAGGCTCAGGCTGATATTTCACGGAAGAGGACAGAGAGCAAACAAAAGGTGGACCAGGGAGGAACGCAGAAGGTGCGGAATAAATGAGAAGACGGGATGGAAAATGAATGGAATGGAAGGAAGAGAAGAAAATAATGTCAAACTCTTGGACTCTTCAACTCACTCTCCTTCACTCTCCCACTCGATTTGATGGCGGCTAAATGACTAAGCGAAATTTTGCTTGTGTAACTGTTCTCCGTGGGCCTCTGCCAGGTCTTTTTCCAACAGCAGCAGGACATTTTGGACTGAATCCGCTGAGTCAAGTTCTGAACGGCCTCCAAACCACTGCTCTCCTCCGCCGCTTCACACAAAGTCCGTCTCACATCTGGGGGGAAGGAGAGACAGGTTGCAGGAAAAAGGCAGCCTTGTAAGGACTGCTGGAGTGACTGTATGTGTGTGTGTGTGTGTGTGTGTGTGTGTGTGTGTGTGTGTGTGTGTGTGTGTGTGTGTGTGTGTGTGTGTGTCTCGGTCTGTGGGGCTCGGTCTGTGGCCTTGGTTACACAAGTCATTTAAGTCATTTAAATGCAATCTCAGGCATCTGATCACTCCAGGCTGCATCAACTGACATGTCTGCAGGCTCAATAAGCACTGACATAGGTTACAGTAGTAAGCTCAGCTTCTTCAAAGTCTCTCAAAGTTTGTCCCTCCCACAGACCAGTTCTTACCACACCCTGCTGGGTTTGCTGTTGCTTGCCAAAAGTGTAACATAAACGATCATGTGCAGGAACTACACAAACTCACTGATTAAGGTTGAGAAAGTAGTCTTATGTCTTCTTGTGGTCGCTGGCTGTTTATTCGTATGATTGCCAACAGAAGTTAACAGCAGAGATGATAAATATTTGAACTTGAACTCTTATAGAATATAAGTCACAAATGAAAATGTTTTTGTCACTGAATTACGTAACTGAAAACCGAAGTCATTTCAGGTTGTTACAGACGTGCCCAGACACGACACACCCACTGCTGCTGTCTGTGAAAAATCTGTTCTGCAGTCGTTCCATAATACTACAATGAATTCCGCTTACACTTATACATATTTTTAGAACTAATATTAATTTTGACCCTCTTAACTTATATAATGATTAACACTAGAACGACCAAGGCTGTCATTTTGACAGTTTTGGATTTTCAAAGTTTAATAACTTTGTGAGAGAAAAAAAAAGATACAGACCTACCGCTCCCTGAATGCTCCTAAAATTGCATATATTTACATTAAAATGAGATTTAGATCAATTGTACACAAAAAAAGTTATGATAAGATCTACCTAAAATGACCATAAGCTGTCTTGTAATTTGTGCGTCATTGTGTGCGTCATGTCACTATTTATGACATGTGCTGGTCGCATAATTTCCTTCGTGAAGTTTGTTGCTCTGTCCTAGAAACACACTAGCATTCTCCAGTGCAGAGAAATAGTCTAAACTTGATTTTTGATTATTGCCAACATGTTACAGACACCGTTTCAGACGCACCATGACTACCACCGAGGCATTGCAGTATTTACAGGCGTTGGACGGTGACGATTTTAAATTGTTTGAAAAATAGTATTAAAGTTGTTAAAATGTTAATTTTGGTGTCAGTCGTTTCTTACAGACACACTAACATATGTAATGCATTAATATCTCAATTGGGTATTTATCTTGACAGAATATAGAGTTTAAAAACCGGTCCATGGTCATTTTAGGTAGGAGTGAAATCCCGGTCGTTCTTATTAAAGTCATTGAAAAATTGGACTCCACTGTGGAAGTTAAAAGGGGAGTTTCACATGATAAATATAAAGAACATGTTGTGGAAGTTTAGGGGGCCCGGCTCCAGAAAAGCAAGCTGAACCAGGCCCCTGCCTGTCCATGAAATAGAGAATAGAAGTGTGTGTGTGTGTGTGTGTGTGTAAGAGAAGTGCCAGTGCACACACATGGATGGTAAATGACAGTCTTGTCCACAAAGTCCATTGATTGTCATATAGACTATACTACCCTGCCTATGTACCTACATGGTTCAAGGACTAAAGTCTGGGACGCAGCAGCCGACACAAGTCATCTGAGGATACGGGCTGCAGTTCAATCTTTCCAAATCAGCAGTATTTCAGTCAGGACATGTCATGTGTTTGGAAATGTATATTTCTATTTTGTTCCTCAGCTGGCCTCCTCTCCATCCCCCAAACCTGTCTCGGGGAAAAAAGGGGCGCGGATGGTCAGAAGTGCTGCCCCCAGACTGCAACTAGTGCTGAAATGATTAGTCGATTGATTAGTAGAGTAGAAAAATAATTGTTAGTTGTAGTCCTGTCTGCAACTACCTCCTGATAGAAATCAAACAAGCTGGGTGCCTTCAGAAATGGACTTAAGATATACAAATTATTAATATTTTATTGGACCCACCATTTAAACCTGGCTTCTGTATCCAGATTTGTTATCTGGATACAGGACAATGCAAAAAAAAAAAAAGGACCCCAAGGGCAGCATATACAATGAGAAGAGAATGGGGCCCAAATGGAGCCTTGAGGGACCCCACGATTAAGTGGGGCTGCAGCTGAAGAGAATTGATCTACATGGACAGAAAAGCTTGTATTTGACAGATAAGACTTGAACCATTCTAGGGCAGTACCTTTAATGCCTGCACACAGCTCAAGACGTGATAAAATAATATTATGTTCAACCGTGTCGAAGACAGCAGTCAGGTCCAAAAGCACCAGAACAGCAGAGTTTCCAGAGTCCATAGTTAAAAGAAGATCATTAAAAACTCTTAAAAGGGCTGTTTCAGTGCAGTGATGTGATTTGAAACCAGACTGGAACTTTTTCAGAAATGCCATTAATTTGTAAGTGCGTTTGTAATTGTACATAAAATGCTTTCTGTAAGACTTTTGAAAGAAAAGGCAGCTTAGAAATTGGCCTAAAATTAGAAAGAACAGAGGGATCAAGATGGCTCTTTTTGATGAGGGGCTGTACTACAGCATGTTTGAAAGCAGCTGGAACACAGCCTGAGAGAAGAGTGGTGTTTATCAAATTTACAATACAAGACCCAACATACTTACTTGAACGTACTTGAATATAACACTCCTACATACTTCTCTTCTACATTCTTCTCTTCTCTCTCTCTTTCTCATTTTCTTCATTCATCTGCCCCTCAAAGTACTCCTTCCACCTTGTCAACACACTCCTCACTTGCCGGCACATTTCCATCTCTACCCTTCATCACCCTAACCTGCTGCACATCCTTCCCAGCTCTCTCCTCCTGTCTAGCCAATCCGTACAAGTACTTTTCTCCTTCCTTAGTGTCCAACCTCTCATACAACACACCGTACGCCTTTTCCTTTACCTTTGCCACCTCTCTCTTCACCTTATGCCACATCTCCTTGTACTCCAATTTACTTTCTTCATCTCTCTGACTATCCCACGTCTTCGCCAACCTCTTCCTCCATATACTTTCCTGTACTTCCTCATTCCACCACCAAATATACTAGTGTTCTCTCTTCTGTCGAGATAGCATACCAAGTACCTTCCTAGCAATCTCCCTCACTATATCTGCAGTGGTTGCTCAGCCATCCAGCAACTCTTCACTACCACCCAGTGCCTGTCTTAACTCCTCCCTGAAATCCACACAAAAGTCTTCCTTCTTCAACTTCCACCATTTGATCCTTGGCTCTCTCGTCACTCTCTTCCCCTTGTTGATAGGGCGGCATGGCTAAGGTGGTAGAACGGGTCATCTAGTAATCGGAAGATCGTTGGTTCGGTCCCCAGCTCCTGCAGAGAGCAAGTTGAAGTGTCCTTGAGCAAGACACTGACCTCTTGACTGCTCCTGATGAGCAGGTTGGCACCTTTTGCATGGCAGCCTCTGCCATCAGTTTATGAATGTGTGTGTGAATGGGTGAATGTGAGGCATACATTGTAAAGCGCTTTAAGTGGTTGGTAAACTAGAAAAGTGGTATATAAAATGCAGTCCATTCTTGATGTCCTGAGTCATCCGACAGACCACCATCTGATGCTGCCTGGCTATATTCTCCTGTTACTCCCTTGAAGTCTCTAATCTCTTTCAGATTGCACCTCTTGCATAAAATATAGTCCACCAGTGTGCACCTTCCTCCACTCTTATGTGTCACCCTGTGTTTCTCCCTGTTCTTGAAATACGTATTCACCACAGCAATTTCCATCCTTTTCGCAAAATCCACCACCATCTGTCCTTTCACATTCCTTTCCTTGACACCATACCTACCCATCACCTCCTCATCACCTCTGTTCTGTTCACCAACATGCCCATTGAAGTCTGCTCCAATCACCACTCTCTCCTCCTTCGCCACTCCACCACTTCATCCAACTCACTCCAGATTTCTTCTTTCTCTGCCATCTCACACCTAACTTGCGGGGCATATGCGCTGACAACATTCCTCAGCACACTTTCGATTTCCAGCTTCATACTCATCACTCTGTCTGACACTCTCCTCACCTCCAACACACTCTTGACATACTCTTCCTTGAGGATTTACCACTACCACATTTCTCCTCCCATCCACACCATGGTAGAAGAGTTTGAACCCACCTCTGATGCTCCTGGCCTTACTCCCCTTCCACCTGGTCTCTTGCAAAGTATATCTACCTTCCTTCTCTCCATCATATCAGCCAGCTCTTTCCGTTTACCAGTCACAGTGCCAACATTCAAAGTTCCGACTCTCACCTCCACACTTCTACCATTCCTCCTCTTCCACTGCCTCTGGACATGCCTTTCGCCTCTCCTTCTCCTTCACCCAACAGTAGCATAGTTTCCACCGGCACTCTGCTGGACAACAGTACTGGTGGTGGTTGTTGGTAACCTGGGCCTTGACCGATCTGGTATGGAAATCCAATTTGTGATCCGCATATTTGATTTGGCAAAGGTTTTAGGCCAGATGCCTTTCCTGACGCAACCCTCCCCGTTTATCCAGTCTTGGGACCGGCACTAACAATGCATTGGCTTGTGCATCCCCAGTGGCTGGCCATTCAACAACCATTCCTGCTAAAGTGAAAATTTATTCATGGGAGTGTAATATCTTACTTATGCAGCAAGATCTGTACAGTTTTATTTTCAAGATTTCAGCAATACCTTTTACTTCTGTGCAATACTACATACTTAATGCCTCACAGTAACTTTACTCCTCATGAACAACTTATACAACTCTATTATAACACATATCAAATATGGCTAATTCTCTGATACACCCTCGTACCATGTCCTTATTTTATATCATATCTTTAGTTTTTACTTTGCTCAGATTATTACACTTCTCTTATCTTGCTGTGTAACTGAGACATATCAAGTCGAATTCCTCATAGGCAAACATATTTGGCCAATAAATCTAACTCTGACTCTGAATTTACATGCGAAAGAACAATAGTCCTAAAATCAATCAGTCAAAATATTGTTTCCTAAAGCAACTGCAAACCCAAATCTACAATAGCCTTCTAACTATCTAAAAAGTTTAGAGCTTAATTTCAATCCAAGTTCAAAATATTGTCATTTAAGGTTTTGCAAACTTCCCTGATATTGGGTTTTGATTGGGTGTGGTTATGCTCGAACCATCCATCCATCCATAGGCTCCAGTATCCCCGCGACTCTGAGTAGGATAAGCGGTTTGGATAATGGCTGGATGGATCCGCGAACCAATCATAAAAAAATCCATGTCAGTTGTCCCACCCAAACAGGTGCAACAAAACGTCTCGGCCCCCACTCAATCTGCTTCTTTGAGTCTGAGCCAACTCGTCTCTACGTAGCCTTTGGCAACTAGCTAGTGCGCTCGGGATGAGAGTGCAGCCCGGGGAGGCATTAAACCATCGCCTCCCCGGAGGAGAGGGGTGAGTCAGGTACCTGGAGGCGGGGATGTCAGGGCAAGGCGACATGCACTGCGCTTAAGTTTATGGATGTGAGAGTTTTGTTTGAGACCAAGTCCGGAAAGTACCGGAAGGAGGAAATGGTCTAAACAGCAAAATGTGCTGTTTTTTTAAACTAGGTTTTCTAATAGTTATGAAGGTTTATTCTCACTGACTTTTGTGGATGCGTAATGAGACACTCAACTTTGATATCATATATGCATTTTTACTATTTCAAGCCACATTTCCAGAGGCTTTAAAGAGAGGCACCGCCATGTGTTGTAATACCTTACCAGGAAATCTTTAACCAGGGAGCCAAATCCTTTTAAAGTCCGTTTATGTGCTTATTATCTGTCATGGCTGTTGACTTTTCAATGGTTTAACATAAACTTAACATTGCTAAATGAAGCAATATAAATGACTGCCAAGTTTTAATCTCTTTCAATGACCTTTATCAAACCATGCAGAAACATAACAACGCTAAAATTAGACCAAATTAATTCTCTATCGCAATACTGTTGTGCTGCCGGCCATTATTTCCAAACTGAAAGGGGGGAAATGTTGCTGTGTCAGCATGTCCACTCTCTCATTAAAAGATAATAGCTGTCTGTTGCCTGGTTATTTAATGACAAAGACAACATGGCCATGGCCTAGTTATTTCTGTTTGTTAAATAAATGATAAGATTCCCAACCTCCTGCTTTAACTAGGACACTTAACAAAGAGAGAGCGAGCGAGAGAGAGAGAGGGAGGAAGACAGACACCATCTGTTGATTTATTAACGCAATCTATTTATTTCATTTCTATTTATGTCCAGGTCTATGCTTTGGTAATATATGCACATGTAATGTGCCAATGAAGCTCACTGAATTGAACTGCAGTGAAACTGATCTGACAGAGGGAGAGATCAAAGAGTGTATGAGGTAGAGATAGAGAGACAGAGACAGACAAGGGGAGAGACAGAGAAAAGTACAGACAAAGAATGAAAGAGAGAAAGATTGGGAAGACAGTGAGAGACAGGAGTCAGAGACATCGAAAGAGGGAGACTGACAAAAAGAATGAGAGAGATAGATGGAGGGTGCGAGAGAAAAAAGGATAGAGAATAAGAATGAAAAGGAGACTTGTTATAAGATTTTACAGACCTGCCTCATTCTGGAAATTTCTGAAGACGAGCCAAGACACTCTTTAAGATACACTCCACAACCGCGTCAGTAGGACAAACTAACATACAGGTTCAGTTTACCTCAAACAAGTCCACTTTATCTAAAACTCTTGTTTGCAAGAGAAAACCAGGGGAAACTTGTAAATCTCAGAAGAAATTAAAAGTAAAATTATCAAACCCCGAAACTACAACTTGCAGAAATGAGCGATCATACTTGACTAATTCTGCATGCATGTGTTTGTTTAAGGCTACTTTGGTGAGTCTCGTGGAAAATCCAAATCTTATAACAGGCATATACTAGGACAAGTACGGTAGCTCATTCTGCTGTTGTCAAGTTGTATTTGTGGTATTTAATCAAATAGTTTTACTTTCAATTTCAGCTGATAAATTCAAAACATTGTTAACTGTGTTTTCACTTGCAAATAACAGGTTCAGATAAAGTGGACTTGTGTGAGGTAACTTGAACCGGTAGGTTAGTATGCCCCACTGATGCCTGTCTGGGCTTTCCTCCAAAAACCTCCACCATCAAACATGGGGCTAAATTCTTAGAAATAAATCTGCACGCCAGTGTTTTCCTGTATGTACCTATGGTTTGATTGTTTCCCTGAAAGTTTGTTGTTTGTTTGTTGGTTCTTCGTGCGTGGACGTGTACTGTATGTGTCTGTCTACTTGTGTGGTGTGGGTTTGCCCCTCTCTTTTTGTTTTTCTACCCAATTGTATCCGACCAATTACCCCACTCTTCCGAGCCGCTGCTCCATCCCCTCTGCTGATCCGGGGAGGGCTGCAGACTACCACGTCTTCTCTGATACATGTGAGGTCGCCAGCTGCTTCTTTCCACCTGACAGTGAGGAGTTTCACCAGGACATAGCATGTGGGAGGATCACACTATTCCCCCCCAGTTCCCCTTCCCCCCGAACAGGCATCCCAACTGACCAGAGGAGGCGCTAGTGCAGCAACCTGGACACATACCCACATCCAGCTTCCCACCTGCAGACACGGCCGATTGTGTCTGTAGGGACGCAAGACCAAGCCGGAAGTAACACGGGGATGCGATCCAGCGACCCCCTGTGTTGGTAGGCCACGGAATAGACCGCTACGCTACCCGGATACCTATACCCTCTCTTTCTGCGTGTGTATGAGTTCTACCATCCATTTAATGTGTGGGTGCATTTGTATGTGTACCACTATTGTAAAGGGGAAGTAAACACTGAGTTCTTACCTTAATATGTGCACACAACTTGAAACACATTCAGGTCCATCCAAGCTTGCAGTGACCCATGACGGCCTCTTCTCAGCCAGGGAGTTTGCTAAGGTGAAGTCCACTCTTAAGCAGGGGAAAAGTGCCAGGCAGAGGTCTTTAGGAACTGTGATCTTGATGACATCACACTGGAGATCTGCAACATTGCTCTGATGAAAAACAACAGACCTGACATGTGGTCGCTCCCAAACAGCATCCCGGTGCCCAAATCTGGCGCCCTCTCTAAACCGGACAACTACCAGGGTTTCAGCTAGACATGCATCATGTCCATGATGCATAACTGCATGTTACTAAACCAGTTATGGTAGACCCCCCATAGACCCCCAGCTGAGAGAGAACCAGAATGGTTTTTGAGAGAAGAGAATGACCATAGTGCAGATCTTTGCGCTGAGGAGGTGAAGAACAAGCTGTCAGCAGTGCTGTGCTCTATCGATTTCAAAAAAAGGCATTTGGTTCGATAGACAAGAGTTAAGCTGATCCGCATACTCAGAGCCCCCCAACTCCTGACCATAGAATAAGTAAATTGGCTATAATGTATACTAGTTTTTTCATCACAGTTGGACAAAATTATAATACACTAAGCAATTTACAGCCATGTTGACAATGCAATGGCTAGTCTAAAGCAAAGAGAGCACAGAAGAATGCTTGGATCTCACCTGTCAGGTGCTTCCAGAGTGCACGGGCACTGAAACGCCAAAGCCACTGAACACCATCAGTTGCCGGCGTTTCTATTGCGGTCTGCAGTCGCCTTTAATCATCTTGACAATCTTCTTGGAAAATAAATGCTCATACATAGTAGCTGTGAAGGCATCGAAGGGCAAATTTCCCTGTGAGGATAATAGGCGTACCTTCAGTGCCTATCGATGTGCTTTAAGATCCTTATAGATCATCAGCTCTCCATCTATTTCTGTGGCACAAGGCACACGCATAGGCAACGTTGTGCGAGCTCGATGTCTGCCTGTGCATTATCTCCTTCCTAACTTGCAATTTGTCTTGAATTAACTACTGGAGTAGAGCGGATCCATGTTCTGATATGCATATTTACTGTTGCATATTTAGATAAATACCCTACAACTACATGGATGCAGTCAGAGTCCTTGCCTTAACTATCCTCATATTATTTTTTTAAACAACGTTTTTAAAACGTCGTTACAAACATTGATTATAAAAAAGCCCTGGTTTAATTTTCTGATTTTTGTTTCAGAATAAGAAACCGAAAAAAGCCCCGAAAAAAGTTGTTGCTCTGACATCTGAAGTAGATAAGTGCCGAAACAAAGCAAATGACTTGGATTCAAGAAAGCACAGGGAGAACAGCAGAATTTGCGGTGTTGAAGACAGCTTTGGCAATATTCACCGAGAACACCCAATTGCTCAATTATTACAAGACTTTCTGAAAGTAGCCTACATTCCCACTCTGGACTGGACGCACAGGAGCTGGCAACAGAAACCGTTGAGCAAAGAGCCAAGGCCAATCGTGGTGAAATTTCATTATTTCCAGGAAAAAGTGGATGTTCTTCGTAAAGCAGCCCATGCCAGTCCCATCCTACACAATGGCTGGAGGATAAACATTTACCCAGACTATATGGTGAAGGTCACAAAGCAAGAGGTGCTTTCAACGAGATGAGAGGACTACTCCATTGATGCCAGGACGTCAAGTTCGGCATGCTCTACCCAGCCACACCGCAGAATACTACCCCCACTGGCAATCAGAAAAATTTTGACGATCCAAACAAAGCTAAAGAATACATCATCAGACACCTGCAACAACAGGATAGTGACAGAGATGTGTTGAGTTCCCAACCATCAATGTAGCATCCGGCTAAAATGTAGCCTACTACTATCTCGGCTAGCTAACTGTGCAAACACAACCCAGAACACTTCTATTTGCATAAGACAGTCAATACAAAACCTCATAGCGAGTTGTTTCAGATGTGTTTGGGACAAATACAGGTGGCAATTACTGTATTACTAGACTCTGTGATGTAACTTTTTCAAACTCCAGCCATGTTCGGAGATTGTGGACACTGAATATGCACTATGCCATGGTCGCAGATTATGGTCACTGAATATGCACTACAATACCTAGCGGCTGTAGACCTACCCTGCACAGAATATTGACTGGACAGTTATACCAGGTGTGTTCCACAATTACTAGCACAGACGACTGACTGGATAAAACGGTGTTAAGTTGGTTTGAGTCCCCCCTCCCCTTTCTGATACTTAGATTCATAATATAAAGACTACTTCCTGTTCTATTGTTTGCTATAAACCCTTCAACAGTGAGGATTAAAAGTTTGAATGTTGTTCGCTCTAGGAGTGGCTCTACTAGGAGTTGTGATTGAGCACAGTTTGGCATGATGGTACAAAGCTCAAGTTCAAAGAGGAGTGATGCAGCCTTTTATTTGTGGGGAGGCCGGCATTGGGGTCCAAGGTTATGTCTATCATTTATGTGTGTGCAAGCTTTCTTCTTTACTGTATTTTCTTTCATGTTTCTGGTCTCTATGCCCCAGTCTTAATCAGGAATACTATGTCAGTAGCTAGGGCAACTCCCAAGACACATGGTTCCACAACCTTTATCAGATGGAATATAAAAGGAATTAATAATCCAATTAAGCACAGCAGAGTATTTGCCCATCTGAAATAAGTTAACCCAGATGTTGTGTTCCTGCAGAAAACCCACCTTAAGCCAGACCACCACTCTAAACTTCCAGTTCCGACACTCGTGTGCCCATTGTAGGTACTTTTGACAGTGGACAGAGGTCACCATGGGCACTCTTGATTGGTCTGTGGCTTCGCAGCCCCATACGCAGCAGGGTGTGATGTACTATGGTTATGACACATTCCTTCCATAACCATCATTTAAATTTTCAGCGACTTGGGCCACAATAGACCTACTGTCAGTTCGGACCAGATGGGATAGCTTTCGTTGCCCTCGTGCATCGATGAGCATAACACTCTGTCACTGATTTGTGGTTTGTCCCTCCTAGGACCACTGTTGGTAGATACATACCACTGCTGACCGGGAGCACCCCACCAGCCTTGCCGTTTCAGAGATGCTCTGACCCAGTCATCTGGCCATAACAGTTTTGCCCTTGTCAAAGTCCCTCATGTCTTTACTCCTGCATCCAACACATTGACTACGAGAATTGATTGTTCGCTTACCATCTAATCTGCCCAGACCTTGACGTGTGCCCTTGTTTGGAGATTTTTTTTTAAATGTTTGATATACTTTATTAATCCCCATGGGGAAATTCTGCTCAGCATTTAACCCATCCTAGCTATGTAGCTCGGAGCAGTGGGCAGCCGCCGTATAGCACCCAGGGACCAACTCCAGTTCGCCTTCCCATGCCTCAGTCAGGGGCACAGACAGGAGTATCAACCCTAAAATTGTCTTTCTGATGGTGGGGAAACCAGAGCAACTGGGGAAACCCCACTGTAACATAAGGAGAACATGCAAACTCCAGATAGAGGACAACCTGGGATGACCCCCAAGGTTGGACAATCCCGGGGTTCGAACCCAGGACTTTCTTGCTGTGAGGCGACAACACTAACCACTGGGACACTGCTGCAATGATTGTTATTCAGTTCACCTGCTAGTGGTCACAATTTTTTGGCTCATCAGTGTATGTATGTATGTATGAAAGTATGTTGATCTTGGAAGAGACGGTGGGTGGGAATGGGGTGGGGGCTTTAGAATAGGAGATGTAGCCTGTAACTTTGTACCTATTCCTCTGAATGGAAAAATAATGTTTATAAAAAAAATTAATTGTGACCCTGAGAGCAGGATAAGCGGTTCGGATAATGGATGGATGGATGGACCATCAACATGTAGTGGACACCCCATGGATTTGCATACGTGTGAACAAGAGGAAGGACAGTGGAATGGTAAGAATGCAGTGAGTAGAGGTGGTGAAGGTGCATGGGTTTAAATACTTGGGGTCAACTGTTCAAAGTAAAGGGAAGTGTGGAAGAGAGGAAGAAGAGAGTGCGACAGGGTGGAGAAGAGTGTCAGGAATGATGTGCAACAAAAGGGTACTAGCAAGAGTTAAATGGAAGGTTTACAAGATGGTTGTGAGACCAGCAATGTTGTATGGTTTGGAGACGATGGCAACAACAAAAGACAGAAGGCTGAGTTGAAGATGCTAAGATTTTTGTTGGGAGTGACAAAGAAGGACAGGATTAGGAATGAGTATATTAGAAGGACAGCTCAGGTTGGACGGTTTGGAGATAAAGCAAGAGAGGCAAGATTGAGATTGTTTGGGCGTGTGGAGGAGAGATGCTGGGTATGTTGGGAGAAGGATGCTGAAGATGGAGCTGCCAGGCAAGAGGAAGGCCAAAAAGGAGGTTTATGGATGTGGTGATGGATGTGGTGAGGGAGGACATGCATGTGGTTGGCATGACAGAGGAAGATGCAGAGGACAGGAAGAGATGGAAACGGATGATCTGTGGCGGCGACCCCTAACGGGAGCAGCTGAAAGACGACGACGGCGGCCATGGACGTGTAGTACTAGTTATCTAAATAGACACCGAGGCATTTTTTACTCGTGCTTTGCTTAAAAGAAATTGCACACTGGGTTACCTTAATGTATAAAAATGTGGGTTTTTTTCTGGTGATTTTAGTGTTTAGTTGGTAATCCTTGAGTCTCTAATTGTGCATACTCCTCAGCGTTTTTAGCTTATCCCCGTTCTCACCAGTAGACCCCTGCAGCATGGAGGGCATTGTCTTGCAGACTACCAACGTATCTTAGTTCTAGAAAAATGAAAGAAACATGGAGGCTGTAGTGTGCATGAGTCACTTAAACAATTTTACTTCAATTTAGAACACAACAGAAAACCTTTAAATGTCAGCTGTTACCCGCTTGAGTACCCAGTAGAGTAGGCTAGCAACATTTAACTTTATTTTTTATTTTTATTTTTTTTTCATATTTTTCTGGTAGCTGGGGATAACTTTGCATCCCAATGTTGGTCATAGTACAAGTTAAAACAACACCAGAACTGAAACCAAACTTTGATATCCGTTTGGTCAATTAAGAGACCTCGGTATGCTGCGCTCACACAAAAAGTGTCTCAAGTGCCAGCGGTTGCTCTGGAAGCTAGCTAATCACTGCCAACCTTCAAGCCGTCGTCTTTAGGGTGGGGGGAGTGTGCTTAAGACATCAAGTTCGGTTGTAGCTAATAATTTATCAATTTGACAGTAGATTTTGCAGAAGGAACAAATCCATGTCATCGCTTATATTTGCATTAAGTTAACTTTAGCTAAACTTTGTTGCCATGAGTGCCAACATGGCACTGTCCACTGCTGCCACAGCGCCGCCAGTTCTCACAACAAATGAATGACTGCCGGCAGCTCTTGTTTCTAGTGACACTTTCGGTGTAAACACAGGGTTTTTAACAACGACTGACACATTATGAAAATATTACAAACGGACAGACAAAAGAAAAAAATTCTTTCTGCTGAAGTCGTTCATTCTATACAACAGGTAGCCATACCAAAAATCTGCTAAAATAAACTCTTCACAAGACAATCTATATCTCATGATACACAAAAAGCACCTTTTACCAGCAAAGCCTTAGTTTAGGGTATCTTGACAGTACTACTTTGTACTACAGACAAAACAAAAAGATACAAAATACATATTGTACGCCTTCCTACGAATACATGTGAACGTCGCTGAGTCAGTGACGTCAGTCTTAAAGATAGTCAAACATTTACTCAACACAGTATGAAATATTAAAACCATACCTTACTGTAGGAAATGACTGAACCTCGATAAAGCACAGAAAATATACAGGAATCTAAAACTCAGCGCTGTGCTCTCTTCCCTATCTTCCAGTTTTCCTAGCTGTTATTTCTTAACCTAACACTTCAGTTACACAATTCTAGATTGAAACTTAAGCATACAATAACCATACAATATACATAAGTATTTGTTACATCTACTGTCACTGCACCGTGGCTTCGACTCCCTATTATGGATGAAGTAGGAACTGAGGATGACTCGTTCGCCCTCATGATTCAAATGCTGTGAATGTAGGTGCTGTCAACCTGACACAAGACCCATTTTAAAACAAAGACAGTCTGATTAAAACGCTTCTTTTTGAGCCGATAATAAATAATTCAAACAAATCAATTTATCATATCAAACATTTTTAAAGCTCTAAAAACAAAGATGACTCGTCCATGACAAACAACAGAGACAAGACTCCCAAAATGTTCCTGATTTGTTTTCTGTGCTGTTTCATAAATGTATGTGGAACCTATAAATGTAACACAAATATTGATTATAAGTATTAGAAATATTGATAAAGTATTATGAAGCATCAATTGTGCCTTGCTGGCCTACAGCAAATTCTACTCCTCCATTTACATCTTTGTTTTTTTTTTGGCTTAAGACCACAAATTTTACCTAATCTTTGAACCACATACTTAAAATATAAAAATAAAAAAGAGTCATACTGTGTTTACCTTAATGACGAAGTGTTTTTTTTGGCGGGGGGGCATCTCACTGAAATATTCAAGTCTGGCCTGTGCAACAATAGCTGGTCCATAAACATAGATATGCATAAGGCAGCTAGGTGCCTGTGGAGTACAGATTAAACATGAGCAGATAGCCCATAACGTGTGTGTGTGTGTGTGTGTGTGTGTGAGGTGCTAGGGGTGTGTGTGTACTGTTGCGTGCATGTCCAAGTGTGCAGTGTGTAAGTTATATGTTTGTGTGAGTGCAGTGCCTGAGTGTGCATTTGTATACCTGAGTGTTTTCGAGTGTGTATGTGTGTTCATATGTACAGAATGTGTGTGGGGTCTTTGTGTGTGTGTTCCTAAATGTGTGTGTATGTGGTTGTGTGTGTGTGCATACAGTATGCATGTGTCTGCCTGTGTGTACATATGGGGTGTGTATTTTTGGGCGTGTTTGTCCATGTGTGTGTGTTGGGGGGGGTCAATGTGTGTGTGTGTGTGTGTGTGTGTGTGTGTGTGTGAGATCTTGTCATGTGTTCTTGTCACTCAAGGCCGAAGCCCTCGGCATTGGAGATGGCGATGGTGAGCTTGTGTTTGAGTTCCTTCCTGTTTCGGTATGGAGGCAGGCAGATCTGATTGAAACAGGTGTGAGAGACGGGCAACCTAGGAGGAACAGGTGGATGGACAGCAGGGGAGAGAGATGGACAGAAACAGTGGCAGGGGAGAGAGAGACAGAAACGGTGGTGGGGGAGAGGGTGCAGTAGAGAATAGAGAAAAAGAGAAAGTAAGGACAAACAGAAATCATCCATTAGTATTTGTCTCTCATCTCAGCATGGTATCACAGTTCGTTCTACACACTAACTGTCTGTCCATCCATCTTCTCTTGTGGCGTGTATGTTCAGAGCGTGAGAAAAGGCCAGACAGTCGCTGACCTACAATATGGCTCGCTGATAAACATGTTCCACTACCTTATGAACATGAACAGTGAGAACTTTCTAGAGAGAAAGGAGGAGAAAGAATAGAAAATTAAAGACGGATACAGGGGTTAAAGAAAGACACATTTCTGAGCCTGAAAGGTTATCAGGGGGATTTGTGCAACTCACGGAAATGCATGTGAATCAATGAACTTTAAAGTGAACTATTTCTTCTGCACTGTTATGACATGTAATGTCATCAGATATGTCAAAATGAATATTCAGTTAGTGCAACAAAAACTGAACTAGATCAGTGGGTCCCCCCCCCCCCACACCTTTTTCTCCCCAATTGTACTTGGCCAATTACCCCACTCTTCCGAGCCATCCCGTTCGCTGTTCCACCCCCTCCGCTGATCTGGGGAGGGCTGCAGACTACCACATGCCTCCTCCGACGCGTGTGGAGTCGCCAGCCGCTTCTTTTCACCTGACAGTGAGGAGTTTCGCCAGGGGGACGTAGCGCGTAGGATCACGCTATTCCCCACAGCGACCAGGACACATACTCGCATCCGGCTTCCCACCCGCAGACACGGCCAATTGTGTCTGTAGGGACACCCAACCAAGGCGGAGGTAACACGGGGATTCAAACTAGTGATCCCCGTGTTGGTAGGCAACGGAATAGACCGCTATGCTACCCGGACGCCCCCTGGATTAGCGTTTTTAAAAGCAATTTTTCCACACTCATGTCATAATACACATTGAACACATGGTGCAAAAACTTGCACCAGGTTCTTATAGTTTATGGTATCAAGTGCCCAGCGTTTGTCCACCCCCAGCCTTTCAATTCCGCCAAAGCCCACCGCCACTGATTCTTTTTCCCAGCATTCACTTGTGTCCTCACAAGCGTTTGTAAATTTTGATTTAATTTCTTGTGGAGCATTTGAATCATGTGCCTAAAGCACGCTGCACGGAAACTCACAGGACGCAGCTTGCTAACCGAATACGAGATTACCCTGCTCACATAGCACTGGTAACTGTGGGATATCCTTTTGCAAGTAAGAGCGCGACTAGTTAAGATACATCCAAAAAAACATGTTGATGGGGGTTGTTGTTGCTTCATTAAAACTCAAACCAATTGTCCGCGGTGCTGTAGCGGTCTTAGCATCAGCTTTGTGTCGATGCAGTTGCCCACTGGGGACCGGGGTTCGCACCCTGGTCTCATCAGATCCGACTATGGCCGGACTTGATGAAGTAGCAATAATTGGCAACGCTGTCTTCGGGAGAGGGGCAGAGTCGGCTTGTATTCGTCACATGAATGCGTCTCTGTGTGTGTTGGAAAAAGTAGTGATTCGGCCTGGATTTGCCTTGTCACGAAAGTGAGGAGGCGTCTCCTTTGAGACTGCCGGCCGGAGAGATGCAGTTGGCGAACGCATGTAGGGTGGGTGTTTGAACTAAAATAGGGATTGATTGGCCACTAAATTGGGAGAAAAAGGGAAAAATCAGAAATAAATTTATATATATATATAAAAAAGAAAAACTCAAATCAATTAATCTGAAAACCAGCATGCAGAGAAAGAGAGTGATAGAGTGAGATTGTTTGGGTTAGTTGCTATCATACACACTAAGAGACAGACAGGTTTGCTGGTCAGTACCAGTCAGTTGGGACGTCTATTTTGGTGATTTTGAAGTTGAGGTCGGCCATCCCTCCCACTGGGACACGGTCACTTCCTGTCGCAAAGTGAAGGAGCCTTTTCTGAAGCTCCAAAGGGAAGGCCAGCACCACGTCCCAGAAACAACTGTTGATATGAACACACACACGAACACACACACACACACACACACACACACACACACACACACACACACACACACACACACACACACACACACACACACACAAACAGGGTGGCATTCTGTCACTTAGATTTAGATTTTGATGCAACATTTGAATTGGTAAATATGACTGCACTAATTTGCCCCTTTGAGACATTGACAGTGTAGGTCAGGGGTGGGCAACATGGTCCAGAAAGGGCCGGTGTGGGTGCAGGTCTTTGTTCCAACCAAGCAGTTACACACCTGATTCTATTATTAAACCAATAGTCTTTGCAAAGGACCTTGATTTGTGAACTCAGGCGTGTAACTCCTTGGTTGGAAAAAAGACCTGCACCCACACTGGACCTTTCTGGACCATGTTGCCCATCCCTGGTGTAGGTGCTGGCGGAGAAACCTCATCACTAAGCGAGGAAACCAAGGTAAGACACATTAGATGAATCAGGTTCATCTGTTGTTATAGTTCAGAGAATTAGAAACTAGTGGCGTTGTAGGGAAATGTGTCCCTGTCTCAGTATTTACTGAAACACTCCGTGTCCATGTCCAGCAGCAGTCAAGCTGCAGCCCGTGCACATTACACTGAAAGTGTTTGTCAAACTCACAAACCCTTCACCGTCGCTAGATGAGGAAAAGGGTCTCGTGCGGTTCACCATGTGGTGGTGTGAGTTAGTCTAATGAACTCAAGGCGGCTCAAATAGCGTCCAGACCCTAAACGAAGACACCAGAGGCAGGGAGAGAGTAAGACAGAGATGTGGCAGTCTGCAGACGTCCTGTTTCAATCATGCGCATTTATTCCCTGGTGTTTTTATCTGTGTTTGTGATAATCGTTGAGCCCTTGACCGCCATTGTTTTCTGAGTCTCTGTGCCAGAGAACCACAGCTGTGGTGCAGCCTTTCCACACACACTTTCTCCTTTCTGATTATTGTTGTGTTATCCGTTTCTTCTGTAATATCTCTATACTTTCTGATTATTGTTGTGTTATCCGTTTCTTCTGTAATATCTCTGTACTTTCTGATTATTGTTGTGTTATTCGTTTCTTCTGTCATATCTCGATATTTGCTTCCAAGAAGCTTCAGGGCTGCAGTTCTTATTATTAGTTTAAGGACACAAAGCCGAGTGAATACAATGTGAATGTACAATGTTACAAGTTCATTTAGCAGACGCTTGTATCCACAGCGACGCACATCTGAGAGTTAATACAACACAAGCAAGGATCTAGTCAGGAAACGATGCAAGTGCCAAAAGACTAGGTTCAAGTCCGATAGGACATACAGTGCATCCGGAAAGTATTCACACCCCTTCACTTTCCCCACATTTTGTTATGATACAGCCTTATTCCAAAATGGATTAAATTCCTTTTTTTTCTCATCAATCTACACACAAAACCCCATAATGACAAAGTGAAAAGGGTTTTGTAGAAATTTTTGCAAATTTATTAAAAATAAAAAACTGAAATATTGCATGTACATAAGTATTCACACCCTTTGCTATGACACTCAAAATTGAGCTCAGGTTCATCCTGTTTCCACTGATCATCCTTGAGATGTTTCTACATCTTGATTGGAGGAGTCCTCCCGTAGTAAATTCAATTGAGTGGACATGATTTGGAAAGGCACACACCTGTCTATATAATGTCCCACTGTTGACAGTGCATGTCAGAGCAGAAACCAAGCCATGAAGTCAAAGGAATTGTCTGTGGACCTCCGAGACAGGATTGTATCGAGGCACAGATCTGGGGAAGGGTACAAAAAATTTCTACAGCTTTGAAGGTCCCAAAGAGCACAGTGGTCTCCATCATTCGTAAATGGAAGAAGTTTGGATCCACCAGGACTCTTCCTAGAGCTGGCCGCCCAGCCAAACTGAGCAATTGGGGGAGAAGGGCCTTGGTCAGGGAGGTGACCAAGAACCCGATGGTCACTCTGACAGAGCTCCAGCATTCCTCTGTGGAGATGGGAGAACCTTCCAGAAGGACAACCATCTCTGCAGCACTCCACCAATCAGGCCTTTATGGTAGAGTGGCCAGACGGAAGCCTCTGCTCAGTAAAAGGCACATGACAGCCCGCTTGGAGTTTGCCAGAAAGCACCTAAAGGACTCTCAGATCATGAGAAACAAGATTCTCTGGTCTGATGAAACCAAGATTGAACTCTTTGGCCTGAATGCCAAACATCACATCTGGAGGAAACCAGGCACCTCTCATCACCTTGCTAATACCATCCCTACAGTGAAGCATGGTGGTGGCAGCATCATGCTGTGGGGATGTTTTTCAGCGGCAGGAACTGGGAGACTAGTCAGGATCGAGGGAAAGATGAATGGAGCAAAGTACAGAGAGATCCTTGATGAAAACCTGCTCCAGAGTGCTCAGGACCTCAGACTGGGGCGAAGGTTTACCTTTCAACATGACAACGACCCTAAGCACACAGCCAAGACAACGAAGGAGTGGCTTCGGGACAAGTCTCTGAATGTCCTTGAGTGGCCCAGCCAGAGCCCAGACTTGAACCCCATTGAACATCTCTGGAAAGACCTGAAAATAGCTGTGCAGCGACGCTCCCCATCTAACCTTACAGAGCTCGAGAGGATCTGCAGAGAAGAATGGGAGAAATACCCCAAATATAGGTGTGCCAAGCTTGTAGCTTCATACCCAAGAAGACTTGAGGCTGTAATCGCTGCCAAGGGTGCCTCAACCAAGTACTGAGTAAAGGGTGTGAATACTTATGCACATGCAATATCTCAGTTTTTTATTTTTAATAAATTTGCAAAAATTTCTACAAAACCTTTTTTGCTTTGTCATTATAGGGTATTTTGTGTAGATTGATGAGAAAAAAAAGGAATTTAATCCATTTTGGAATAAGGCTGTAACATAACAAAATGTGGGGAAAGTGAAGGGGTGTGAATACTTTCCGGATGCACTGTAGGTGTCAACAGGCAGTGCACAAAGGCAATGCATAGCGTGCATAGAAGTTTTTTTTTGTGCATGTAAAGTCTGATGCCAAAAGCAGTTAGTAATGAGTAATGTCAACATGTGTTACTATGATGACACAATCCAAAGACTATAGATCACTTTCTGTCGACAGATCACTAAAATACATGAATACATACGTGGGGATTCAAGAATTTTATTTCAAACCATGTTAATGTTTTGATCAAAATATTGATTTTTCCCTTTGACTCGGCTACTGGTTTGCATGTTAAATACTCAATGTCTTATTGGTCGTGAGTCTTCAACCTCCCATTTCCTTTTACAATAAAAGCGGATTTAGGGGGGAAAAAACAACACTGTGCTCTTATCACTCTTATCTTCCCATACATCATCCAAAGCAAAGTTTATTATAAGCAGTTCTCGATAATTAATAAAGATGCCGTTGCAGGTGGAGAATCTGAACTCCACTTACAGGTTAACCGTCTAGACAGACTGGCATGCAAATTCCCTGTGTTGTATGTCAAGCCTGCCAACAGCAACACCCAGAAAGAGTGGTAGATGCTACATAAATGTGTGGTGAGTTTTGCTTACATAACCCACGTCTGAATCTATGATGTACATACTCAGTAATGTCAAAGATGACACTTAAATATAGCCTGGCACGGCGGCCACATAAACTACACAGACACACACACACACACACACACACACACACAAAAAGAGTTGTCAGACACACACTCAGTAATGTCAGCTTCCCAATAAATGTTTTGTAGTATTGGCCAATGGGCCTGTTACTTTACTATCACTTGGCAAACAACATATGTGAGGTAATTCAAAACACAAATTAGCGGGCATCCGGGTGGCATAGGTATTACATTACAGTCATTTAGCCGACGCTTTTATCTAAAGCGACTTACAATAAGTGCATTTAACGTAGGAAATCAGGAGAACTACTTGACATCAGAGGTCATAATAGCATCTTCTATCTAAACAAGCATCTAAGAGCAAAACCAGTGCTGAAGTAAAAGCGCAAGAAAGATTTTTTTTTTAAATGAGTGAATACAATAAGTGCTAAGAGCAAGTAACAGGGTAGTAGTTCTTGAAGAGGTGAGTTTTCAACCTACGCCAAAAGATGGGCAGTGACTCCGCTGTCCTGACATCAGTGGGGAGTTCATTCCACCACTGTGAGGCCAGGACAGAAAAGAGCTGTGACCGGGTTGATCGGCAGCAGCGGCCTCTGAGTGATGGGGCAACTAGGCGTCCTGAGGCAGCAGAGTGAAGTGGTCGGGCGGAGGTGTAGGGCTTGATCATGGCCTGGAGATAGTAAGGAGCTGTTTCCTTTCACTACCCTGTAGGCTAGCGCCAGAGTCTTAAACTGGATGCGAGCGGCTACTGGGAGCCAGTGTAGGGACATGAGAAGGGGAGTTGTGTGGGGAGAACTTAGGGCGGTTGAACACCAGACAAGCTTTCTGAACAAGCTCCAGAGGTCTGATGGCCAGCAAGGAGGGAGTTGCCGTAGTCCAGCTGGGAGATGACCAGAGCCTGGATGAGCACCTGTGCCATCTCATCGGTGAGGGATGGGCGAATTCCCCTGATATTATAGAGGAGAAATCTGCAGGAGTGAGCAACTGATGGTGATGGCCAGGTCTCGGTGCGGGGCAACCTTTCCCCGAAAGGAACATCAGCTCTGTCTTGTCCAGATTGAGCTTCAGGTGGTGTGTCGCTATCCACTCCGAGATGTCAGTCAAGCACGCAGCAATGCGTGTCTCTACTTGTGTGTCAGAGGGAGGAAAGGACACGATCAGCTGGGTGTCATCGGCATAACAACGGTAAGAGAAGTCATGCGAGCGATTAACAGAACCGAACCTTGTGGAACTTCTGTAGTCAGTCTGCGAGGCTCTGACACAGATCCCCTCCATGTTGCCTGGTAGGAGCTACCCATCAGGTAGGATGCAAACATTGAGAGTGCAGAGCCTGTGACACCCAGCTCCTCAAGGGTAGAGAGGAGGATCTGGTGGTTCACTGTGTTGAACGCAGCTGACAGGTCCAGGAGTATCAGGACAGAGGAGAGAGAGTGTGCTCTCGCAGAGTGCAGCGATTCTATCACTGCAACGAGGGCCGTCTCTGTTGAGTGACCCACCTCGAACCCAGACTGGTTGGGGTCCAGGAGGTTGTTCTGGTGAAGGTACAAAGAAAGTTGGTTAAAGACAGCACGTTCGAGAGTTTTGGATAGAAAGGGTATAAGGGAAACCGGTCTGTAGTTTTTGACATCAGAGGGGTTAAGTGATGGGTTCTTGAGAAGGGGGGTGACTCTAGCAGCCTTGAAGGCAGATGGAAAGCATCCTGCCTGGAGGGAGGGTCTATAGCGGTCTATTCCGTTGCCTACCAACACGGGGTTCGGCGGTTTGAGCCCCCGTGGTTACCTCCGACATCTCTACAGACACAATTGGATGTGTCTGCGGGTGGGAAGCCGGATGTGGGTATGTGTCCTAGTCACTACACTAGCGCTTCCTCTGGTTGGTCGGGGAGGGGGAACTGGAGGGAATAGCATGATCCTCCCACACGCTACATCCCCCTGATGAAACTCCTCACTGTCAGGTGAAAAGAAGCAGCTGGCGACGCCACATGTATCAGAGGAAACATGGTAGTCTGCAGCCCTCCCCGGATCGGCAAAGGGGGTGGAGCAGCGACCGGGACAGCTCGGAAGAGTGGGGTAATTGGCAAAGTACAATTGGGGAGAAAAAGGAGGAAAATTAAAAAAAAACACACAAATTAACCTTCTGCACACACACACACACACACACACACACACACACACACGCATAAAATCCAATTGTACACCCAACAAAAACTATACCCAATAAACAATAATACTGAAATAGGCAATAGGCTAGGCTACTACAGCCAGAAATTGCAAATTAGCTTATTTTTGATGATTACAGCGCGGGACGTTGTGGCTTGGTGTTGAACACTGAAATTATTTCATTATTGTCCAACAAGTCAGTCAGTTCTCTTTCAAAAGAGAGCAGGGACAAAGATTTCAGTCTGTATGTCATCACTGATGCCCTGAAGCCAGTTTTTATCCAACTTCCAGTTGAAATTAGTCTTTCAACAGTACAGCTTATTATAGGTAGGGTGACAAGGGCCCTTGGTAAATCAGTCACTGGGGCATGCATCGAGCACTTCAACAAGTGACGGAAAGGCTCTGTATGCTGTCACCTTTCTCTTCAGCTGCTGTACAAACACTTCATGTTCCGCATCTTCCACAGCGATGGAAAAGTACGTGCAGGCTGTATTAATGTTTTGTCGCCACAGGTGTTTGACCAAGACAAGCAGGCAGCAGCGGCTCTCATGAACCCGTATGTTCCGCCTTAAAACGAGTGTTCAGTTCCATGATCTGCATGTCTAGTATATCGTTCCATATATTTTTAGCTCTGAGTTTTCCTTTACATGCGATGCTTTGCCCACTGTAGATTCAACCTGCGTATCGCCCAACTTAGCTGGCAACTTCCTCTTTCGAGACCCAGTGACGTCCCAGCTCAGAATGTCCCGTTTCTTCATCAGATCTTCTGTCAGTGTCATTACTTCTTCAAAGTCATTTTCTGTATTCCTGAATGTATTGTAGCTCTCCTCAATGACATCAATCAATCTCTAGCTGATACGATGGAAGATTGCAAAGCCTTCATGGTGTAGGCACTCATTTCAAACAACTTGTTCAGCTTGTTGAACGTGACAAGTAGAAACACAAATTTTTTCGTTTGCATTTGCTGAAGTAGAGCGTCTGCTTCAAGTTATTATACGTTCACGTTATAAGAACGTGTATTCTTTCAGATACCAACAATACTCCATCCTCAACTCTTGCTTTGCTGGCTCTCTGCTTTTGTTGGAAAGCCTTTTTTTCCCTTCCTTTTTCTCCCCAATTGTATCTGGCCAATTACCTCACTTTTCTGAGTCGTCCCGGTCGCTGCTCCACCCCCCCTGCCAATCCAGGGAGAGCTGCAGACTACCACATGCCTCCTCCGATACATGTGGAGTCACCAGCTGCTTGTTTTCACCTGACAGTGAGGAGTTTCACCAGGGGGATGTAGCGCATGGGAGGCTCATGCTATTCCCCTCAGTTCCCCCTACCCCCCGAACAGGTGACCCGACCGACCGACCAGAGGAGGTGCTAGTGCAGCGACCAGAACACATACCCACACCCTGCTTCCCACTCGCAGACACAGCCACTTGTGTCTGTAGGGACGCCCAGCCAAGCCAGAGGTAACATGGAGATTTGATCCGGCTATCCCCGTGTTGGTAGGCAATGAAATAAGCCACCACACCAACCAGACGCCCCTATATTTGCTTTTCTGAGTGCATGGCTGCAGGTATTTGTGCTTTGTCATGGAGGGGTGGATGTCATCGTTGGAGAATCAAGTGCTTACATCAAATGCTGCTTCAGACAGGGAAAGGGCTGAATTAGCAGCCATGTACATGTCGTTATTTGGTGCTTGTTGAGAAACTGGTGCGGGGGTAGGTGTCGCTTCATACTGCTCCTCCTCATGACATCTTTTTTTTTTGGAAACTTAAGCAAACAGCTTTATTTCACCATGATTATTTTTAACCTACAGTAGTAGTAGTTCTCTGTTCCTCTGCAATGGCCCAGACTGTACACTGTGTGAAAGAGGAGGGGCTGCTCGCAATCTAGCATTTACGAAATGCACTTCCACTCACCAGAAACCAGCATTATGGGGCGTCCAGGTAGCATAGCGGTCTATTCCATTGCCTACCAGTATGGGTATCGCCGGTTTGAATCCCCATGTTACCGCCAGCTTGGTCGGTACAGACACAATTGGCCGTGTCCGCGGATGGGACTAGATGTGGGTATGTGTCCTGGTTGCTGCACTAGTGCCTCCTCTGGTCAGTTGGGGCGCCTGTTCGGGGGGAAGGGGGAACTGGGGGGAATAGCGTGATCTTCCCATGGTGCTACGTCCCCCTGGCGATACTACTCACTGTCAGGTGAAAAGAAATGGCTGGCAACTTCACATGTAAGTGGGTGTTAGGTGGCCAGGGTGTGGCCAGAACATCACAGGGATTTATAAGTCTGGCCTGATTCAGTTTTAATCCAGTGTGCATCTTAACTTCTGCAGTGATTCTGAATTGCTGGTTCATCTAGAATAGAGTAAGTATCATCTTTCTTGCTAAACAAGTTGCTACTAGTCTTATTCCAGCTGCTTGAGTATTATTCCTTTTGTCTATACATCTGCTGCTGGTTCCTAGTGGGATCTTATTCTAGCTGTAGTTGTCTTATTCTATTTACTTACTTGTCTTATTTACGTATTCTATCTAGCTGTTTTTCACCTAGTGTGTCCTTAAATATCTCTTGTTGTCTAGCTGTTCTGACTTAGTTATCATTTTAGCTTATAAATATATTCCTTGGTAACTTGCTGTTTGCAGTTTTAATAGTATTGTGTGAGTTTTGATAGAGTTTTACGTAAGTTTCCAGTTTCTGGGCAATAAGCCTATTTTCAGTGTACCTCTTTGGCCAATTGGGTGTTAAGTGGCCAGGGTGTGGCCTGCACTCATGGCAGACAATTAGCAATCAGTCTTCTTTAAATCACTGCTGCTACTTGGAAACATCAGCTTCCAAGCATCAGGCAAACAAGCCTAGGTTGAACAAAGGCTAGAGTGAAAAAAGGGAAGCGCGACTTCTTCAAGCCAAGACTTCGTCAAGCACATACTGCTCTTTTTAGATCCGGTCAGTCATCTGTATTTTGTGTACCTAGTATAGACTATGTGTTTCCTTCGCATTCCTGTCCTTTCCTCTTCCCAGGGCTGGCATAGATGTTGGGTCACACCTAGGCGCTCTGACCCTACCAATCTCATCTATCCCACTCTCTCCACTCACGTTGAGCAAGTGGTGACGGGAGGGCTCTGGAATTGCCAGTCTGCGGTACCGAAAGCTGAATTTATCTCAGGCTAGCATCCTTGCTCTCCCTCAACTTTCTTGCTCTAACTGAGACCTGGATCATGCCAGAAAACACTACCACACCCACAGCTCTGTCTGATGTGTACTCTTTTTCTCACACTCTCAGAGCTGGGAGGTGGGGTGGTGGTACTGGCCTGCTAATCTCCCTGAAATGGAAATACTCTCATTTCCATTCCACAATTTTCTCCGCCTTCTTTTGAATTTCATGCTGTTATTGTCTCTTATCCAGTCAAACTCACCATCGTGGTTGTGTACTGCCCACCAGGCCCACTTGGTGAGTTTCTGGAGGAGCTTTACACACTTGTCTCGCACTTCCCTGTTGATGACTCTGCACTTATCCTTCTCGGTGACTTCAATATCCACACTAACAAGCTACATCCTCTTCTCTCTTTCCACTCCTCCTTTGACCTTCTCCTCCTACCCACAAGGCCGGCAACCAGCTGGACCTTACCTTTACTAGACACTGTCCTATTTCCAATCTTTCTGTTACTCCCCTCCAGCTCTCTGACCACTATTTCATGTCCTACTCTCTCTCCCTCTCTTCACCCCCCTCAGTCCCTTCCCCTACCCACATGGCTTCCACCCGTAGACACCTCCGCTCTCTCTCCGCCACTGATCTTTCTTCCTCTGTTACCTCTATCCTCCCTACACCTGAATCTTTCTCTCTCCTACCCCCTGACACTGCTACTGATCTTCTTCTCTCTACCCTCTCCTCTTCTCTGGACAATCTCTGTCCCCTCACCTCCAGGCCTGCACGCCCAACTCCACCTGCCCCTTGGCTGACCGACTCAGTACGTACTGACAGACGGAGCCTGAGAGTGGCAGAGCGCAAATGGAGAAAAGGCAAACTCCCAGAGGACCTTCTCAACTTCCAATCTCTTCTTTCCACTTTCTCCTCCTCCCTTTCTGCTGCTAAGGCTGCCTTCTATCGCTCTAAAATCCTATCTTCTGCCTCTAATCCTAAGAAACTCTTTGAAACCTTCTCTACACTTCTTCAACCCCCACCTCCTCCTCCTCCTCCTTCCTCCCTTCTCCCTGATGACTTCGCTAACTTCTTTGACAAGAAAGTAAACGACATCAGATCCTCCTTTTCTCACCACCTGGTTAGTGCTGCTTGCACTATCCCACCCTCTGCACCGTCCCTCACCTCTCCATGTCCCACCCTATCCCACCTTGCTCCTCTCTCCTCCGACGAGGTTCTAAACCTCATCACATCCAGTCACCCCACCACATGCTCCCTTGACCCGGTCCCCTCCCCTCTTCTTCAGTCTATAGCACCTGAACTCCTTCCCTATCTAACCCACCTCATCAACACCTCCCTTCAGGCAGGATGCCTTCCATCTGCCTTCAAGACTGCTAGAGTCACCCCCCTTCTCAAGAAACCATCACTTAACCCCTCTGACGTCAAAAACTACAGACCAGTTTCCCTTCTACCCTTTCTATCCAAAACCTTTGAATGTGCTGTCTTTAACCAACTTTCTTTGTATCTCCACCAGAACAACCTCCTGCACCCCAACCAGTCTGGGTTCAGGGTGGGTCACTCGACACGGCTCTCCTTGCAGTGACAGAATCGCTGCACTCTGCGAGAGCAAACTCTCTCTCCTCTGTCCTGATACTCCTGGACCTGTCAGCTGCGTTCGACACAGTGAACCACCAGATCCTCCTCTCTACCCTCAGGGGCTGGGTGTCACAGGTTCTGCACTCTCAATGTTTGCAACCTACCTGATGGGTCGCTCCTGCCAGGTGACATGGAGGGCATCTGTGTTGGAGCCTCGCAGACTGACTACAAGCGTTCCACAGGGTTCGGTTCTGGGTCCTCTCCTTTTCTTGCTGTACACAACATCCCTGGGTTCTGTTATTCGCTCGCATGACTTCTCTTAACGTTGTTATGCAGATGACACCCAGCTGATCGTGTCCTTCCCTCCCTCTGACACACAAGTAGAGACACACATTGCTGCGTGCTTGACTGACATCTCGGAGTGGATGGCGACACACCACCTGAAACTCAATCTGGACAAGACAGAGCTGATGTTCCTCCCGGGGAAAGGTTGCCCGCACCGAGACCTGGCCATCATCATTGACAACACCGTGGTGACGCCAACTCAGACTGCGAGGAATCTGGGTGTGATCCTGGACAACCAACTTTCGTTTGCTGCAAACCTTGCATCGGTTGCTCGCTCCTGCAGATTTCTCCTCTATAATATCAGGGGAATTCGCCCATTCTTCACCGATGAGATGGCACAGGTGCTCATCCAGGCTCTGGTCATCTCCTGGCTGGACTATGGCAACTCCCTCCTTGCTGGCGTCTCGGCGTCGGCCATCAGACCTCTGGAGCTTATTCAGAAAGCTGCAGCTTGTCTGGTGTTCAACCGCCCTAAGTTCTCCCACACAACTCCCCTTCTCATGTCCCTACACTGGCTCCCAGTAGCTGCTTGCATCCAGTTTAAGACTCTGGTGCTAGCCTACAGGGTAGTGAAAGGAAACGCTCCTTCCTATCTCCAGGCCATGGTCAAGCCCTACACCCCCACCTGACGACTTTGCTCTGCTGCCTCGGGACGCCTGGTGACCGGGTTGCTCAGAGGCCCTTGCTGCTGATCGACTCGGTCACAGCTCTTTTCTGTCGGCTCTTTGCTGCCCATCTTTCGGCGCAGGTTGAAAACTCACCTCTTTAAGAACTACTACCCTGCTAGTTGTTCTTAGCACTTATTGTATTCACTCATTTAATTTTTTTTTAATCGCTTTCTTGCACTTTTATTTTAGCACTGGTATTGCTTTTGGATGCACTTATGACCTCTGATGACTAGTAGTTCTCCTGATTTCCTACGTTAAATGCACTTATTGTAAGTCGCTTTGGATAAAAGCGTCGGCTGAATGACTGTAATGTAATGTATCGGAGGAGACATGGTATTCTGCAGCCCTCCCCGGATCGGCAGAAGGGGTGGGGCAGCGACCGGGACGACTCAGAGTGGGGTGATTGGTCAGGTACAATTGGGGAGAAAAAAAAATTGTTTTATTTTCATTTGTCGAGTATTCGGATAATTGAAACAGTATTCACTGACTTCTAGTCATTGGATGATCCAGCAAAAAGGGAAGCCTTCTGATTGGGTGGGCCTGAGTGCCAAGTGGGTGGGTGGGCCCAGCCCACCCACAGCTACGCGTCTGTGACAGTCAGGCAGATGGAAATGGAGACAGGCAGACAGACAGAAAAGAGGTGCACTGTCATAGAAACAGTCAATGACATTGTTCTGACCAGAGTGAGACAAGGTTATGCTAAAGGTCTGCAGCTGCTCTAGCTGTCAGCAAGGGTATAAAGTTACATAGCGCTGTGGCTGACTGGCTGACTGCCTGACCGATCAAGCTACTAGGATTGTCAGTTCGTTCAGCTGTTGATAGACGCTACAGCATTGAAGGGCACTTAAGTTTTTAGCATTTGTGTACATTAGTGTGGTGTGAGTGTGTTTTCTTGATCTTTTATCTTAGTTAAGGTCAGGACACGTAGTTCTAATGGTTAAGTTTAGGGTTAAGGGCTAGGGAACTAATGTAGTCAATAAGGGGTACTCACAAAGTTAGAAGTGTGTGTGTGTGTGTGTGTGTGTGTCTGTTGTGCACATAGACGGTGCTCACTACAGTTGTGGTTCTCAAACTAGGGCCACAAGTTTGACTTTTTTTTTCTTCTTCAGATGTTACTCGTGATACATAACAAGATGATTCCTTGACATACAGGTGCAGAAAACCACAGATTAAACTAGATATGTAAAATAAATTTAATCTGTGCTACATTTTCTTGGCCTGTGTTAATAATGCATCTCCGAGTAGTAGATTGGTGCTGATGACCCAAAAATGATGACAGTTTCGGTCCTGCCTTCATGAATAAGAGTGACAGCATTCCTTCCCTGAAGAAAGATCTCCGAAGTCCACGAGCATTTAGGAAAAGTGGGGAGGTTTCCTCAATCATTAAAATTTCCCAGAAGTTGATGATGAAGCAAAGATGCGCGCATAGGTTCCACGGCAGGAAGGATGTACTGGTAAATACCTGACAATACTGAGCCTGAGAAAGATAAATTGACTTGATTTGAGTGGGATCAAGTTCCAGTTATCTTCTTCTTCGGCAGTCTATCGAAACGATGATGACTGTGATGCAGTTTAAGCTCGGCAAGCATGCCTGTGGGCCATCAGGCCCGCATTAGAGCGACAATATCATCCACATTTGTCACAGACAAATGTTGTTTGAGTTGATCTGTTATGTCTTGCATGGTGGGCCTTCTCATAGGCTTATTGTCTCATTTGTTCAACAGCTATTCTCGATTGCGTTACTGTGGAGCACCATCTCTGTCTGTCTAGGACCACTGTCTCCCAGCTGGAGTCATCTAAGCCTATCTTCATGTGACGCTTGAGCACATCTTTGAAGCATAGCTTCTGGTCTCCCCTGCTTCTTTTTCCCTGGCAGAGCTCCCCGTAGAAAACCTCTTTTGGTAGGCGGTTGTCTGGCATTCTTCTCACGTGGCCGGCCCATCTGAGCTGGGAGGCTGTTATTAGGGCTTCAATACTGACAGTACCAGCACATCTCAATACTTCCACATCGGGCACCTTGTCTTCCCATCGGATTCACAGCAGCTTTCGCAGATGACGAAGCTGTATGCTGGTGAGCTTCTTGATGTGCTTGCGATACAAGGTCATGCATTCTATGACTTACGTAAAAAATAATTAGATACATTTCTTGTCTTGGTGACACATATGTGATATCCCCTAATGAAGTGTGATGATTGAGAGATAACTTGTTAAGTGAGTCAAATTAAGAGATGAATAGATGCAGGAAACGTCTAAACATTGTGTGACTGACACCAGCTGAACAGCGCTTTTCTGTTTCCACTTTGTGGATTAGTGTCATAGTACTCAAGTTCAGGACTTGGACTCGAGTCCATCAGGACTCGTGACTTGACTTGGACTCGAGCATTGACTGCATTCGGACTCGGAAGTTGGAGATGAGGACTCGGACTTGTTCATTGATAAAGACTGTTTTTTTGATTTTGTTATTTGTTTTGTAATAGGCCCCAATAATTTGGCATAAGCTATTGATAGCTATATTAATACCGTAACACTATTCAATTTCGTGCAAGGGCAGGCACGTGTGTTCCATCTACATGTGGATTCACGTGCATACCCCTCATGTTCAGTAACAGTTAGTGCTAAGATGCCTAAAGAGACACCCCGAACTGTGCGCTTTGCTTACATGGATTTTACATCAAATTCCAGCAAGAGCACTGCTAGATGTTTGATATGTAAACGAACTATTGAGGAAAAGACCAGGACAACCTCAAACTTAAGCAGACATCTGTCTGTCTGTGTGTGTTCACATGCTTGCGAGGGCATTTGTTTGGCTATTATGTCACAAAGTAAATAAACTCCCTTTGAAATGGTCACAGCTGTGTCATTTTTTTTTAATGTATACCTTTTTTATTTGTATGTCAGCTTTTTTATGGTGCCAGAGTGGAGCACTGGACCCCATCTTGGAACTCGACTCAGACTCAACCTTGATGACTCGGACTCAGGTAATGGGGATTTGACTTGGACTCGAACATCGGGGACTTGAGACTTAGTGACTCGACTACAACACTGTTGTGGATTATAATTCTTTATTATATCGAAGTTTACTGGCTACTTTTATTCCTAGTATTTTGCTTCCTTTGCCCTTCCACAGTTTGCATACACTGCAAAACAAGTGTATCATGTTATTTCATCTTGTTTTAAGTCTCATAATGCTTATTTCAAGATAAGGCTGGTAACATTTTCTTACCCATCGACAGATAATATTGCTTGTTTCAAGAAAGTGTTCATGTTTCATGATAACACAAATTGATTTGAGATGAGATTATCTCAAATCAATTTCTCCGTTTTAAGATTTCCTGTTTAATGAACATTTCTTAAAACAAGATAAAATATCAGAATGAGCCTGTCCTTTTTTGCAGGGTATGATACACAATATGCATGTTTGTAAACTTTCCAAGCAACACTGATACAGACAGACTTTTGTGCTTTTAAAATAATTTAAATTTGATTTAAAATAATATTTGAAAGGTAAAAGTTTAATAGCTTTTGTGAGCTTCTGTAGCATTTAATAACATCTGCAGACATTAATGGCAAACAAGATGTACTGCTTCTCTCTCGTAGATCTCTATCGCATCTATTGAAATGCCATCGCTTCAGGCATAAAATCGCTGTTGTCTTTTATGGGGGGATTGAAAATTAAAGTAGGTGAACATCACTGGATGTTCTGTACTGTTCTACTTTTATTACGAGTCTAGGTCATAGGTTCTGAAATGGTCACCGCCCCCCTTATAAATACATTTAACAGACTGGCGGGCAGTGGCGTCTGCACACATAGGAAGACAGCAGGGTGAGAAAGAGAACCGTGGATGTCTGGACGCTCACACCTCTTTCAAGACTCTGCAGACGTCATATTCTCTTAACTGATTTCAATCTCTGGCGTTAAACACAAAAACAGAAAAATGGTTGTTGAGCTCCTTTTAACATGTCAGTGTCTCTGTGCTGGAGATCCCGGGTAGTGTCGAGTCTTGTTTGTCACACAGTCATTTGTGGAGGGAGAGAGAGACGGCTATCATTTAAAATGGTGGGGTTGGCAGAGAGGTGATAAAACTGGTGGTTTCATCACCCTTTAAGAGGCTTACCGCACAGTGGTGTCAGTCTGTCTGTAGCCTTCGTACTGAGCCTCCCTTTGTAAAGCACTCATGTCCAGCTCTGGGTTGCCACACACCAACATCTCCACCTCCTCTGGTCGAAGCAACTAAACACACACACACACTAACATGACACAAAAATTCTCCAGAAAATAATTGATACACAGATATTTAGAATAAAACCTTCTGTTTCCGATGCTTTGGTCCAAAGGGCCTGATGGTGGGCCCCCCCCCCCCCAGCTCCGGCAGTGTGTCTCTACATATTAAACCACACAGGGAATGGAGCCTCTACCCTTTAGGTTGTTGACTCGATGTTTTATCATGAATTTGCCCTTTGGTTATAAATAAATTTCACGCAACATTTTGAAATGCTGGATCTCCAAAAGTGTGATGACCTCACAAAAACAGAGAGCTGACTTGTACCGCCACTCAGATTTTTGAAACTACTCATACATGTCAAGAAAATTCACTTTTTCAGCAAAGAAATTACACATAGAAAGGTATTGACTGATATATACTGTTGAGAGGACTGGTGGTGTGACTATTCACTCCAGGGTTTTTATAGACTTACGCTGTATTTAGTGTAAGTCCATAAACATATGTACAGTGTGAGACTTAAGCATCATGTTGTAGGTGTTTACTTGCACAAGGCCACAAGCACACCTCAGAAAATGTTTCCTTTATCGTTGAGCAAATACTGAAAAGTATTGATCCAAGGTAAAGCGGTCTAAAGGCTGTGCTGTGTTAGTGACCCGCCCCCTGCTCCGTGGGCCGACGGGCTAAGGGCCGGGCTTGTCTATATCAAAACAGACCAACATGAAGGTAGACACTGACAAAGATACCAGCCAACACACACACACACAGAACCTACACAGAAACATCAAACCAAGCAAACACCAAACTGCACACTCAACGAATTACATACACTTCTACCCAACAACTTATTTACACAAAATCACATGCAAACAAACATAAAAAATGTACAAAGGAAAAGTGTCCTTGTGTGAAAATGTACTGTAATATTGTTTAAAACTAAATAAAACTTCAGTTAAAAAAATACACAAACGCAAATGCACATTAAGCAAACCACAGACATGCATACACAAACACACACACATACACTGACACATTGCAAAACTGCACACACTAACAGACATGCAGCATCACACACACACTTCACAAACCGGACTTGCACATCATCCACACCACAGCCTGCATACACTGTCATTTCTGACAATGGGAGAAGGAATCTGATGACACGTTCAAGATACAGACAGCCTAAATAGACAGTAGCGGAGACAATCAGACACAGCTCTCTCAGCACAGCAGACAGAGAAGACGAACGGATGGACAGACCAGCTTCAAGACAGAAAGACACAGACAGATAAAATGAGGCCAATCCAAAAGTGAATATCTATATAACTGAGCCTTGGCATGGGTTTACAGTCAATGGACTTTATTCCTGGGATCAATAGAGACAGACAGAGAGACATAAAGGCAGAGAGCAAACTACCTTTTCTGACCCAGATCCAGCTCTGAGCTGATGACTAAAGTTCACTCTTTGTCTTTTCTCCTGTAAATACTGGGTTACTACAGTTTGTCCATTCTAGAGAAGCGATGAGACTTTTGCTTCATACATGTGTTGTATTACTGACCATGGACAGGTGGTCTCGGGGTAGTATGGGCTTATGATACTACCGATAGGCCATAAACATCAATGTCACAAAAGAATTATTCGAGGAAGAAGATACACGGTCAGTAAGCACGCTGAAATAAGAAAACTGTTAGCTTACTTAAACATTATAATAAAGTATGATTTCAAAACTAGTGTCGATTTTAACAAGTTCACAAAGACCAACTATTTGAAGCTGACCAGTCACACCATTTTAGTAACACTCACGCAAGAAATCCCAGTTTCTTCCCTGAGGTAATTTGCTACAACTGACTCGACAAAAAGCTTTGCGATTAATGGGGTTGTTCAATTCTACAGTGCAGAATCAGTTGTCCTGTGAGCATGTTTTCAAGATGTCTCCTATTTTCAGAGTTAGAAAGCTTGGGCCAACTTCAACTTTACTAAATGTTCGAAAACCATTCTGGCATGAAATGATTTTCAGAGGTGTTGGACGTATCGAGCGTTAGTGTTGATGTCGGCATTTCCCAGAGTCTGTTGGATTAAATGGCATCTACTCACACATAAAATCCAGAATGCAGGAGGGCAAAACGCTTAATGGGCAATTACCAGGATGAAAATGATTAATTGATGAAAATAACAACAAAAATAACCTAAATAACACACTTAATCTACACGTCTAATGTCTTAATGGCACGCAGTGACATGCAGTGAATGTGCATGTCGCTACACATTAACACATTTTGCAGCTTGCTTAGTGTGAGTTTACATCAGAGGAAATAAGTACAGACTTATTTCCTCTGATGTAAACTCACACTAAGCAAGCTGAAAAATGTGTTCCGCTATTTTCAGGCTTCAATGAAAGATTAAGAGACGCTGATTTCGACTGAAGAGTTTTTATATTTACTTGGATCTGCTGTCCGTGTGATGGTATTAAATAGTCCACTGGATGGCACACTGCCAAGCATTATGTGTTCAATGCGCTGATACTTTCCCATACCTCGCCCAACTTGTCACTTCACGCTCCATCATGCCGATATTCTGAAGGCAGGTGAGTAATCATCTGAGAATATTTTCAATAGTTTTGTGGGTGCTCACTGTGTGAGAAAGATGATGACAAAATCTTTCTCAATGTCATACAGCCCGTTACCACCCTGGAGGAGAGGAGGGAGGGACACTCACATTTGTTTACCAATTTATGTGTCAAGTAGATTACTGTTCTGCCGTCAAGAACAATGACAGTTATGTGACTGCCATCGACACACATATTTTCCCTGAATGGGCAGGCACGGTTTAAATTTTTTATTTTACTTCTGTTTTACCTCGTTGCACAAACAGCTGTCGTTGGCTATTGGCCATCTCTGCTTTGGGAATGAATTGCTGATTCTCATACACTACAGGATGTACACACACGTGTCATAAATATTCAACATATTTAATGGAAACGTGAAGGCCCAAATCAGTGAGCTAATCAGGTTGCTGAGATTGGATGTTATCCTCTCACACCAGATAATCTCTGCCAACCTTTGGACCTGAGCAACCTGAGATTGAAATGTACTCTCAGTTCGTCAGCATGGTCAATATCTCTGAATACGCTGATTGTCTTGTGTGAACCCAGCCTTACTGACATCACAAGCTGTCAATGAATTGGAGGTCAAGGGTCAGAGCCACAGTATTTCTTCTGAACCAGTAATGATCGTATGAGAGGGGGACACAGCTAACAGCTCACATGTTAAAGCTGAAATCTGTGACGTTTCTCCACTAATAAATCATTATTTCATCCTTCTGGACCCTGGAGTCAGGCTCCATAATACTACCAGTCATCTTTACCATGGTTGGAGACACTCCAGTCTCCGTAAACCACTGTTGATGTTTTGACTGGGTAGGACGAACACTGGTGCAGCAGCAAACACCTACATGTTGTAAACAACTCCAGCAGCAACAAAGATTGGAACGTGATGCTGATATGTCCATGACAATCAAAATGACTGTACAACAGTGTTTCCATATAGTTTGGTGTAGTTTGTACTACATCAGACTGTCAATGTTAGCTTTGGTCCCAGCATCCATTTTTAAAGGGTGGGAACCGTTTCCTGCTGAACTGATGGCACACCAGCCACAATGGCTGCTACACCTTGTTTGTAGTCCCAGAAAATCAGTGTCAACAGGTAGGTTTCTCTCTGCACCTACATCCAACTATATCACAGCACTATACTACTGTAAGACTGACTGTCCAAGAGGACCGCCACGTCATCACTGGATAAAATAAGTCAAACACTTAAATAGACACGCTGAAGCCAGAGAAAGGGAACAATAAGGGTAAATGAGATGTAACAGTAATGGGGAAGCTAACGGGGTGTAACGTGAGATAATTCTTGAAAAAGATAACTTAATTTTTAAACAAAAGACAGAATGTGACAGAGCTTCCCCTACTGAATTGGCAAAGTAATACAAAGATGAGCATTTGCAGTATTAATATCTGGTAGTGTGCTTCAGATACTGAAGCAAGGTATCATCAATAACTGGTATGATGGTCCTACGGCTGTGTCTGTCCGTGCTTGGTGTTCTTTTCTACTTTGCAGGAGGATCACCTGCACTATTTATTCCCATTGAATTTAAAATGCAAGCAGACCAGCAGGAGCTGGGCTCCCTTACACTTTGTTTTCCTTTGATTGCTCTTTTTCTGTTTGTATTGTCCAACGCTTGCACAACACAACACTGCTTCATCTACTCTTTAAGCTTTGTTGATTATTCCTTATTTTAAACACGTCTTGGTTAGTTTAAGCTTTAGCATGCACCCTGCCATTGCCGCACAGCTTAAATGCTAGTAGTGACAGAACTTGCAGACTGGCCAAAATGAGTCAAAACGTTGTTTCAGGAAGTGACAAAAGTGGGGAAAAAGGCCATTATTTCACCTTTTATAACCAAACATTACATTTTCACAGGCATTGTAAAACACCTTTCAGTTGTCTACGAACACTGAGGTGTTTGCAAGCCTCAAAGGGGTCATATTTTCGCTGGATGAAGCCACAACAGGCTTTCACACTCCTGCTACAATTTAAATTCATATCAAACACTTTTTTTTAAATCAGTAAAAAAAAAAAAAAGTAGTGACATCAACATTTTATTGATTTTAACTTTTCAGGGTTTTTATTTTTAACTGGGCAGGCCGGTCCGACTTCTGCATTTGGAGATTTGTTTTCTGTCAAAATGGCATCAATGGTATTTTATGGAGAACGGCTTCGCTCACCGTGCAATGCACAAGATAACAATTCACAAGTGTGAGCTGACTCGCCATGAAGTACATACTGCTGTTGACCTGTGTGTCTTGGAACAATTTAAAATAAAGGAAACATCTTCCTGCCTTGTACAGGTGCAAAATATGATGACGTATCATGTACATAGATTTGTGTAGAACTGGAATTTACATTTATAGTACTATATATAGTGTTTCATGTTTGGTATAATGTCTTTATGAAAATGTGGAGTTGCATTGTAACATTATTATCACTGAATTTTAACAAAACTGCTCTGCCTTTCTTTCATCTCACTCGTGGTACAACTCATGCTGCTGTTGTATTCACTGGGATGTTGGTTTACTTACTAAATTAATTATTTGCCAGTGATCCCATCAAAGTAGCCTTCATGGTATTCTTAATCATAACACACCCTCAACACTGTCACACAATCACTTTGCACTCACATGGCTCAAGCTGTTACTAGTCAACACCCGGTTTTATTTTACTTTGCAAGGAAACAATCCAGCTCTTCAGCAGAATATACCGCATCCCCTCATTCCTTACCATTTGGTACAACTTGCACATTAGAATATGCAAATAACCAAACTGCATGGCTTATCCACAGGGGTGCCTCAAGGGTTAGTGCTCGGGCCCCTTCTCTTCTCAATACACACCACCTCACTTGGTGTAATCATCCGCTCCCATGGTTTCTCATACCATTTGCTATGCTGACAATACCCAGCTCTTCCTATCATTCCCGCCTGATGACCTCATGGTCTCAGCACAGATATCGTCATGCCTTGTTGATATCTCTGCATGGATGAAAGAACGCCACCTTCAGCTTAACCTATCTAAGACTGAGCTCCTTGTCATCCCAGCCAGTCCATCCTTAGAACAACAGATCAATATCCAGCTCGGTTCAACCCAACCTGGATGTCATGATTGATGACCAACCTTTAAGGTTCACATGGCCTTGATTGCTTGGTTGTGCCAATTTGCCCTGTGAAACATCAGGAAAATTAGACCCTACCTGTCTGAGCATGAAGCACAACCCCTGGTACAGGCTCTTGTAATATCACGCATTGATTACAGCTCCTTACTGGCAGGTCTCCTCCCTGCATGCACTTTCAAACTTCTGCAAATGATCCAGAATGCAGTGGTGCATCTGGTTTTCAACCAACCCAAAACCTCACATGTCACTCCGCTGTTCATATCCCTCCACTGGCTCCCAGTGGCTGCCTGCATCAAATTCAGAAACTTGATGCTTGCTTACAAAAGAGCAACTAAAACGCCTCCAGCCTACCTGAACTCCTTCATTCAGGTCTACACTCAGTCCCGCTCACTACGCTCTGCCAATGAAAGGTCCCTTGCACTTCTGCCACAACAGGGCCCTAAGTCACTAGCCAGACTCTTCTCTTCTATAGTTCCCCAGTGGTGGAATGAGTTACCAAACTCCACTCAATCTGCTGAGTCCCTCTCCATCTTTAAGAAGAAGCTAAAGACCCAGCTCTTTCACAAACACCTCCACACCTGATGGTATTAAAAAAAGAATAATAAAACATCGCTTCTATGCACCCTATGCATTGCCTTTGTGCACTGCCTGTTGACACCTATGTCCTATCGGATTTTAACCTTGGTTTTTGGCACTTACTTGCATTGTTGCCTCTGGACTAGATCCTTGTTTGTGTTGTATTAACTCTCAGATGTACGTCGCTTTGGATAAAAGCTTCCACTAAATGACACTAATATTGTAACCATTTGCTCAAAATCCTCCACAGCCTTTCTGTCTTCCACAGTGTAAGCCTGTCATAGGTCCGGCAATGCTCTGCTTGCCTCTGTATAGACACTCCCAACCAGCTGTGTATTCTGCTTACAACCCCACCATTTACTTTCCTCTTCATCGTCATCATCTCTTTGGAGTCACCCTCCATTTTCCTCATCACTCACTCTCCATCATCTCACCCTTTTATTGCACAAACTCAAACTGCTGAGAAAAATTGCTCCCCTAATCGTCTGACTCATTACCTGAACTGTTATTCTCCTCTATGACTACAGATTGACTCCACAGTGCCGTCTGTGTCTAGGGCTTGACAGTTTGTCTCTTTTATGAGCTTTGTTGTGCAAACTTTGTGCTTCTCATCTTGGTGTTTACATCACTCGCCTGTTGTCCTGTGCAACTCACTCTCACTTCATATCCATATGGAGCATTTATTCAGCTCCTGTCACCCTCCAAAATCATGTCTTTCTCTTTAAAGGGCAGGAAAAAAGCATCTATGCCTGATCAAATCACACTACAAACACTGAAAACTCTCTTATGTGACTCTCATTGTGCAAGTTTGCATTAACTCCATAAGAACCATCTCCATGCGCTTTTAGTTGGTATTTCATTGAAGACTTCTAAAATACACACAAAACAGCTTCTATTTCTTGTTTTTTTTACAGTTGAGTGAAATCTGTTTGAAACCACTTGAAAACTGTCTGTTTGACAGTTCCTTCATCAGGTCTTCATCCCTAATTAATGCTGACACATTTGAGAAGACAGCTCGAGTAGCTGTGTAGGACAATATCAAAATGGTTATCAGTAAAGCTTCACGCAAACTCCACTTGAGCCATTGTTGACTCTCCTAAATGTTCATACTTCCTGTTTACTGACAAACAGTAAAATGTCCTCTAAGTCTTTAGGTGGCCTCACTGGCTATCACAACAAACTTACACACTCAATTTTTTTGAAACACTGACAGAAATGTAACATACTACTCTGAAATAAACGAGGAAAATATTCAGTTTTGACAGAAAATCTTGAAAAGACCAATGCTCCTCATCAGAGATAGAGAGAGGGGGAGATTTTCTTACCAGATCTACCAGAGGATTACTGCATAGGAAGAATGATGAGGGAGTGTCTTTATGCATGCTCAATAATCCAGTTAAGAGCGTCACCGTAGGATGAATCAGATCATCTGGGCACAATGGTTATTGGGAAACGTTGCATCACTCATCTAAGCGAGCTCTTCAGTCTCACCTGACTGCAGGTATCCCCACCCTTATAAACAATACAGTGGCATAACGACAGAAAACAATGACCGGTTTCATATGCAAATTGCCGTTACCATTAACTACAGTTACAATGGCCATGTGTACTGTTAACAGAGGATTGGGGAATAGTTGCAATAACAGCATTGTAAAATGGCAACAGATGTACTCTTAGAACCCCCCCCCCCCCCCCCGGTTCAGCGTTGGGAGCTAACGTGTCAGACCAGGACTCCACAGTCTCCACCCATCTACAGGCCAGTGGCCACTCGTTCAAGGATGAGGATGTGGACATCCTTGATAAGGAGGAATGCTGGTTTGAACAGTCAGTCAAAGAGGCCATCTATGTGAAGAGGGAACGGCCATCCCTGAACCGACCGGGGGGGGGGGGGGGGTGCTAAGAGTACATCTGTCACCATCTTACAATGCTGTGATTGCAACTATTCCCAAATCCTCTGTGAATAGTACACATGGCCACTGAAACTAGTTAATGGTCACGGTAATTTGCACATGAAACCGATTGCTGTTTCCAGTTGCTGTGACAACTGTGTTGTTTATAAGGGTGGGGACACCTGCAGTCAGCTGAGACTGAAGAGGTCCTTATGCCCCTTTTCCACTGCATGGTACCGGCTCGACTCAACTCAACTCTACTCACTTTTTTTTGGTTTTCCATTGGGCAGAAGTTAGATAGTACCTGGTAACGGGTTCCTTTTTTTGGTACCACCTCTGTCGAGGTTCCAAGTGAGCTGAGCCGATACTAAAAGGTGACATGAAAATACCGCTATAAATAAATAATATCTAAATAAATATAAATATGTGCATATTTATTTAAATGTAAATAAAATCTTGTAAAATAAATAAATATTTACATTTAAATATAAATAAAAATAAATAAATATAAAAAATAAATAATTTATATTTATTGAAATATAAATAAAATCTGAGCACTGATTGGTCGGAGAGAACTTGGAACAGCTCTGTTTATAACCAGGACATGCCGAAGCGAGTCTTATGAAACATGTATTATAGTTGATAATCTAGCTATGTATGTAAAAAAATGTTGTTGTCAGCCAATCTTTTAGTTATACTAATATTGTTCATGTGAAGCACACATTTACAGTTGGTCTTGTTGATTTTTTTGAAAATAAAATGGTATTTTATTTTGAAATACCATTTTATTTCAAATGGGTAGACAAGGGAGGAAAAACTAGTCAACACACCCACACAAATGCCCAGCGGGGCTTCGCCGTGAGGGGATACTATCTGCAGTGGAAAACAAAATCCCAAAAAGCAAAGCGAGTAGAGTTGAATAGAGTCGAGTTGCGCCAGTACCATGCAGTGGAAAAGGGGCATTAGATGAGTGATGAAACGTTTCTCTCAATTAATGTTGTGTCCAGATGAATTGATTCAACTTTTTGTGAACGATTAATTAACAGAGGGAGAAAGAGATATAACAGGAGAGTGTGTGGGAACAGTGATGACTCAATGCATCTCAGTCAGCCTTGATTTGAATCTCTGAAAAACAAGGTGGAATCCAGCTGACTCATATTGTACCCATAGGTTTTCATGTTAAGAGGACAAGCATCCACTGTAATCTGCTGATCTGATCAAGTTAAACCAAACACATCTTGTTGGGTTGGACTGACAGGAAATGCATCACTCACAACCACACATGCACACACGCACAGATAGACCTCAAAGGGGGCTTAAGCACCTGTTCTTTTTTTTTTTTTTTTTTTAAATAAATAAATAAATTCCTGTTTGTACATAGCCTGCCCTGCCCAACAGATAGTGACTGAATCAAAATATCACGTTGGGAAATTGGTGCTCCCTGCCCAGGCGATGCCCTCTACCATCCCTCCTGGTTTCCTGCTGCAACAGCGAGCACTGTGTGGGCACCAAGTCTTTCTATGATGAAATAAATGCAGGCATGCAAAATTGTACGCATGCATAGGGATTCGACAGTCAATCTGTGATGAGTCACTTTGAGGCAGACATCAGATATGTGTCCAAACAAAGTAGAAATATACTGTTCTTTTTCACTTTATGTTTGCTGACGCACTTTAGGAATTGCTTGACACTATTTGGCAAGTAGCGTCTTATGCTTGAACTATTTAGCAGCTCGAAATGTGCCAACTAACTATCGTTAGCGTTGATACGTTTCGCTTGTAATGAACATGGGAATCGGTGGAATATGGGCAAGTTCTTGTGCCCCATCCACTGAACTTAAAAGCATGGTCCCATCGCACCACAGCAGTTTTAATGTTGTCTAATTGTCTGGATAGCTAGTTAGCTAATGTAAGGTAATACGTTAGTGTAATATGTTAGCTAGCGCGCTCTCTCTCTCTCTCTCTGTCAAGAAAATAAATGTTCGCTATTATCTTCATCATGAAGCTGAGGATGTCAGTCAGAGGGCTAGGTGAGAGTTGCGCTGGTTAACATGCGAGGAGAATTTACTGAAATACACTTCATTTCTTTACATGTATCATTAACGGTCATGTAGCAGTGTTTGAGCCAACCTCAGTCATGGGTTTGTTTTAAATACATACATTTTAATATCCCTTTAACAGTGTCATGAAAGTAGTCATTCCAGGCATATATTTATTTAATTATTTGCAAAAATAACCTTTTTATGAATTTGGGCCCCTGTATACATGCACGTAGACATACAGAGACTCACACCAAATGCCAAATGTAGTGTTGTGAGAACGTTGACATTTTCAAAGGGAACATATGAAATCTACCGCAAACTCCAACCGCCCTGTTGACCTTCTTCCACTACTACTACTACTACTACTATTACTACTACTACTTTCGGCTGCTCCCGTTACGGGTCGCCACGGCAGATCATCCGTTTCCATTTCTTTGTTGACCTTCTTCCACGCCTGTTCATATTTCCATTCCAGCAAAACAACTAAGGTTAAATAACTCCGGAAGGAGAAAACAGCAATCAGTGTGTCCACCATCTTGACAAGATTTCGAGTGGGAACGGCTCTCTGGTAGCCATGCTTAGGCTGATTAGCTATTGCCTCTTCACTACAAGCAAAACCTTCACTTGAGTTCATTTTTCAACCCGAGCAAGCACCCCTTTGCTCATTACATACATCCCAGTTTGAAGTAATGGGTTCTGGCACCACAATGCCTCAGTTCATTGTCTCTTCACTGATCTGCACTGCCTCAAAATTTGCCATTGGTTTCGGTGTGAACACACAGCAAATGAGAATAAATCTTTTTCTGCTCTACCTGATCACTCCTTTCACAAGACATTTTATCACAAAGCTCCAGGAAGTAACAGGAAGTATCCCACACAAATTCTGGGATGGCAGACATCAATTTAAAATTCTTCAATATAGATATCCCAACTGACTGGTACTGCCTTGTTAGCCTGTCTCTCCCTTTTCACTGCCTGAAGGAGTGCTACTCACCCAATTAGCCTTATCTCTCTATTATTTCTAAAGATGTACTAATTTCTCCGTCTCTCTCTTACAGACCTACTCATATATCCCTTTATTTTGCTTTGTCTCAAAGTGACTGTTAAGCTGGGCAGACACTGCACAATTCAAGTATTCTTGTTCATTGCATTAACTCACACTACACATTTAAATCACCCGTTCTGCACGGCCAAAGCCTATGATGTCTACGCTCACACTGTACGGTTCGATCGAAATGCCATGACATGGGTGCACACACTGAACGGTTACACAGAAAACTCCAGTTTTGTCCATTGATAATTCCAATAGATTTATTCAAACAATATGCCCGCTTTCTCCAAAATGCTCTAAACCTTTGTTGTACATTTTAAGACATGTTTGTGAAAAAGGCTAGGAGAAAGCTGCAGGTTGCAATCAAGATCAGATTTGACGGGTGCTCAGTTGGCGTGGCAGTCTATTCTGTTGCCTACCACCATGGGGATCGCCGGATCAAATTCCCGTGTTACCTCTGGCTTGGTTAGGCTTCCCTGCAGACGCAAATGGCTGTGTCTGCGGGTGGGGAAGCCAGATGTGGGTATGTGTCCTGGTCGCCGCACTAGCGCCTCTAGTCGGTCGGTCGCCTGTTTGGGGTGGGGGGGGGGATAGTGTGATCCTCCCACGTGCTACATTCCCTTGGTGAAACTCCTCACTGTTAGGTGAAAAGAAGTGGCTGGTGACTCCACATGTATTGGAGGAGGCATGTGGTGGTCTGCAGATCAGCAGAGGGGGTGGAGCAGCGACCGGGACGGCTTGGAAGAGTTGGGGTAATTGGTCAGATACAATTTGGATGAAAAAAGGGGAAAAAATAAAAATAAGAAAAAAAAGATCAGCTGTGACTACCATGGTACAAACCATATTTAAGCTAATATAATAGGCTACTGTTTCCAGAGCTTGATCTATCTGGTCTTCATACATTCAGTCCACTGTACCCGCTCTCTCCTCTGTGCCATGTTATTATTGTTGGCTCTTGCCGGGGCACTCGGGTAGCTTCGCACTGAATTGTGGGAAATCGGATCGCAATACCACTCAAACTACGAGACAGCCAACCAAAGCTTCTGATATGCCAACCAGGGCTGGCCCGTGGGTCTGCTGGGCCCTAGGCGAGATCTTGACCCCCCCCACCCCAAACTAACAAATAATAATACAAATAAAATCGGACAGGCAACAATGATGTTACTTTTAAAATATTTATTAATAGTGCTATAATGTACTATATTATACAAAATGTATGTATACTTGTATACTGAACTTTTTTGTTAATGTACACCTGCAAACTTTGTCAAAAATAAAATAAAAAAATTGGTCACAAAAATATAGTGCTACAATGTATTGCAGCGAAATCCAGGGGGCAGCCCGGCCGGACCGTCGCAGCCAGGACGCGAACTCGGATTTCCCGCACCACGGGCGACAACATTAACCAGACGACTAAAGGGTCCGACCCGTTAGCCAAGGGCCAACGTGTCTACTTATCCATGCATATTAGACTACCCCCCCTTCTTCGGGAACGCACTTCCCGAAGATATCAGCATATCAGCTTTCCATGCCCTCACGCCTCTGGGCGCACACGCTTCTGATGGCCTCACAGTCTCACCATCCCACTTCTGACACCAATGTAGCGAATTCGGGGGGGCAGTCGGGAACCGTAACAGCCGGGACGCGAACCCCTATCTCCTGCACCACAGGCGACAATGTTAACCAGTCGACTAAAGGGTCCAACCCGTTAGCCAAGGGCTAACGTGTCTACTTATCCGTGCACGTTACAGTATATTTGGCAGTATAGCCCACAGTAGTTCCCAGTATATTTCACAGTATAACTCACAGTATATTTCTCAGTATAACGCAGCGATTATTATTTGTAAAAATAAATAAATAAATCTTAACTCTTTCGGGGCCCTAGGCGACCGCCTATTTCACCTATAGCTATGATGCCGGCGATCCATCTGATCATCCTACAGCCAGATCGCTGATCATTCGGGCAATTAATCTGGTGTTGCGATCCTCCTCAAACTGCACGTCAAAGAACAGCCAATGAGGTAGAAATTTGGCCTGACTCTAAAACGAGTCGGTGACGGGCAAATCATGATTAAAATCCAGCTCAACTCGTACAGTGTCTGCCCAGCTTTACTGACCCTTCTTTACCAGGGGAGCTGGTGCCACTGGTGGAAAGTATAAAGTCAGGTTTGTTCTGTGAAGTTAATGTACCAGATGTAGCAACATGAGTATGCAGCGGGGCATCGCTGAAAGAAACACTTAGCCAGATGGAAAAAAAGAAAAGAAATAAAAATCAGTGCTCAGAGAAGACACACACACTTGGGCAGCAGGATTATGTCTTAAATCATAATCATAATTATTTTGCTTAAAATTGTGATCATGGTTATCATGACTCTTCAACCATTTTGGGGAACAGAATTCTTTTGTTGAGCATTTTAAAATAAACAATTTTATAAACCTATAAAAAATAAACATTCAAATGTAAAAATCAAAATACTACTCTTCACACCAGAGCAAAACAAACCCTGCAGGAATAATCACCCCCAGACACTCAATTAATGGGGGAAGGAAATATCGAAATCGTGATTAATATAGGATTAACTGTGCAGCCCTAACACACACTCCAGCCTTTAGAAATGTGATGGTGAGCACATAAACTCGTGAAACACATCTTAGATTATAAGTCATGGGGGATTCAAATAATGTTTCACATAAGGCACAGGGGGTTCCTCCCCAAACACACACACACGCACACACACGGTCCTTGCTCACCATGAGTGCGTCAGAAGCACACACGCTGTGAAAGCCATGGTAGAAGGCAGCAAACTGTTTACAGATAGACTTGTTCAGCAGAAAGTCTATGTAGAGCTGGACGTACTCTGTTGAGAGAGAGAAAAGGGGAGCAGGAAAGAAGAGAGCAAAAAGAAAAAAGGGAAGAGAAAGGGAAGTCAGAAAAAATGAAAAAGAAGAGGGGAACAGAGGGCAAAGAGAAGAAGGAAGGGAGAGAGAGGTGGAGAGGGGATAAAAACAGCGTGATTTCATTATTCCATTACACACTCCTCCCTGTTTTCCCCTCAGATTAATGTGTTTCTATTAAAAAAAAAACAAACAAACAAAAGGGCCTTGTCACAGAACTGCCTGCCGATGGCAGAATGTCGTCACTTGATGGAAAAACTGAGTTTTGGGAAGTTAAGGTCAACATTTTCATCTTGACCATAAAATCTGAGGGTTCAAAGGAAGCTTGGAAGCTAATTTGAGTTTCTGCACAGGCACTTCACTTCAGCAGCACAGAAAGTGTTTTCCGTTACTTCCTACAATAGCACAAAATGTGTATGCAACATCAGCACCACAAAGAGAAGCTCCAACTCTTATCTCATAGATGCATGTCCCTCCTCATGCCTTGTCTCATGGCGTAATAATGACTCTAGTCTCCTTTTCATCATTATTGTCTCTAATGGGAGGACTTTTCATCGTATTGAGAGATGTAACTGAAATCTTCAGAACCATTTTTACAAAGTCTAAGAATTAAGAGGTTGGTACCTTCTTAGGTAGACGGTTTTCAAATTGTTAGGACCGCTCTACTATGCTATGGTAGACTTGCAGCCTCTTGTTTTATATGTAAACATCTCTTTTGTGCACTTTCACAAAAATAGGGCCCATGATGTTTATGCAAATATCAAGTTTTGACATAATTTTGGGTAAATTCTAGTCTCAAATCAAGCAGGCATTTCCACATTTTTAGGCATTATTCAACATCATGGTGGAGATTTGCGATGCACAAAGAGGGAGATAAACTACCCTGTCTGGTGGCCAACGTGGTAATACCAGTTGTTAGCGGTATTAATATGTCGGAACATCGGTCATACTTTACTAAACCCCACTTATATAAGGGAGACTGAGTTGGTAAACACATTTCTTAATTTGGTAGTGAATTAATTAATTTGGTGTGAATATTACCTGTGAACTTCCGGTTTAGTATTTTATTTAGTCTGGACCTACCCTTCCTGTTATGCTTGGTCACAGGTATCTTGTCTCCTCCAGGCTTCAGATTGTAAGACCTCACCACGCCCATCTCTTCCTGGGATACCTGTATCACGCACACACGCAGAGATTAACTACAACAAATACCACCTGGTAGATCAATAACCACACATTCATACAGAATTGATAATAATATATGTATACCATCATACATCATTTATACATATATATCTCCTACCTGAGACTGAAATCGTAATTAATAGACAGACAAACCCTCTTTACACAAATCTGTTGGAATAAGTTGTAAATGTTTTCATGCTTTGATTAAAACAAATACATTTTGGAAAAAAAAGGTGGATTTTTCCCAAAATACCAGGAGCATGCATATTCACATGACTACATGCACATAGAGCCAGCAAAGTTTTTGTTTTTCAAATGGAGATGGCAACACGGAGTGGACCAAACTTCAGAACAGGAACCAAATGTTCGTATGTCCAGAAATATTTAGGTGCAAGACAAAAACCACAAAACATAGAACGAAGGAGTGAGGTCTGCACACTGAAATGCTCCCAATACTTATTTTAATCTATCAGATCTTCCTCAGGCCACAACACAGAGTGGACACCCAGAATCTTGAGTCTGAGTTATGCTGCCTTCTGGTCAGTTTGGTTAGATGTCTGGTCTCTCACACTGACGGATCAAACAGACTAAATACACGTCTGTGAATGTTCTCATTCATCCAGGTCATGGTTATCCAAAGGAATTGAATCAAGTGCAACTGGACTTGATTCAATTCCTTTGGAGAGACTAAATACACCCAAGTCAACTACACTGCTACCTAACTAGCACTACGCCAAGTTAGTGTTAGCGAATATTGCAGCTCCGCCTGATATACATTATTACATTTTTCCCAATTACAATTGATTTATGTTATCTGACAAACATTACACTGGGTTTACACGGCATGCGAAACAGCCATGGAATGTAGTTGTAGTTTCCACCAGACATGGGATGGCTGAGGAGCGGGCGTGGAGTATCTGCATGTTTCCCTGTGTGTAACAAACTGGAATGACTAAACCATCTGTTGTCATTTAGATAACCCAGTGAACAAAACTATTTCCATTTGGAAAGTAATATTTTAAGAGAGATCAGACATTTACCATCCCTAAGATTACTGTTAACTGAATTTGGTGCCCATATAGGTGACAAACAGCCACTGCCCACAAGAAGACACAAGTAATTATTATTATTGTAATCTATTATTGTAATCTATTTATATAGAACTTTTCAAAACAAAGTTACAGTGCTTCACAAGGAGTAAACGGGATTAAAGGGACGTGAAATAAGTGGACTACAAAAGCAATCGCACAACAAACTGAACAGAAAAATCAGAGGATATGAGAAGCCTTACGGTAAGCCTACGTTTTAAGCAGAGATTTAAAATATGATACAGACTTTGCCAGCCTGAGTTATGTGCCATCCTGAACCCTCTGACCACAAGGTGCAGGTCCTCCCTGCTACTTGAGTCAAAAGGAATTCAGCAGGTTGCAGAACATTTTCTTACCACAGCCATTTTTTTTAATAGTCCTCCTACTGAAATCAGCAAGGCTCATCTTGTACTATCCTTCAAATCAAAACTAAAAATCTCATTACAAGTACTGAACAGACTTGAGATTAGCAGTTACCACTGAGCTGGCTGGCCCTGTTGATGCCTAACCTTAGTACCTCCTCCCCGGTTGGGTCTCAGTCTCAGTGCAAGGTTAGCTTAGTCTCTCATTAGTACTAAACTATAGGCCCTGGTAATGGGGAACCCTTTCCCTGTCCTCCTTGAAAGCTTTTGTACCCTTCTAAATCATGATCACTTCCAGCGTATGACCCTGCTGTCGTGTGCCTAGGCACTCTCTTTTATTCTCTATGCGGACTGGTTGGGGTCCTGGTAGCGGTATGGTAATGGGGTGATGCATGCAGTGCTATCCCAGTGCTCACTTTTCTTTTTCTGCATTGTTTCATTATAACAATGTCTAATTAATTGCTTTCATCAAGTGTTTAATTTCTATATCTGTTGTTGTGTTGTCAGTGTTGCACCATTCAACATCTATTGCGCGCCTGCCAGAGATTCCACGACTGATGTTCTTCCCGGTGTTTCTAACATTTTTTTCTCTACATGTTTTTCTTTCTTCCATTGCAGTTTCTTCCCATCTGAACTGGTGGTGTGAAGACAGAGAATGTCATCAATTAGCACCGAATGTATGTACCCGTTTCTCACTGTGGGAATGTGAAGCCCTCTGAGACTACATGTGAAGTAGAGCTCTGCAAATCAACTCGACTCTGTGACTGAACCCTATAGCGTGAAGGTTACTGTCATCTATATGTCTATATATGGTTTCTCTGTGGGGTTTAAAAAGGGAGAGGGTGATCGAGAGACATACACTACAGTGAGAACCAGAGAGAGAGAGAGAGAGAGAATCAGAGGGAGAGAGAGAGCAGGTCAGTGAGTTTAGCTGTATCACGGTGGCATGATCAGACACAACTTACTGAGGCGCACAATAAACCTAACACCAAGAGCCAAAATAGCACTTTGAGTCACGCTATTAATGGTTCTTTGTGTAGTTTTACAAAACAACGATAGCTTCATTATATTATATCTAATGTAACTGTATTCCAGTTTGCTTAACTTTTTCATGCTGTGACCATAGAAATGATATTAACAGCTAGAGGTAGCAACCCAGCTGGTATCTGTTGGCATGCTTTGAAGCTGATTTTTTGGCTTAAATCCAAGATGGCCGCCGGGCATCACATAAATATCGGTAGGGCTCTGGGAGGAAACTTAATACCGCTGCAGTAAAAATGGGACTAGAATAACGAGATTTTATTTATGCCTTGATTATTGTCAAAAAACACTCAGTACCACGAGTTAATACATTTATTGATACTACATCCATTACTTTACCTTTGCTACATACTGCTGTCTAATAAATCTAAAATGCCTGTTCATTGGTAGTTATAACAAATGTCCTCCTGTAATAATTCAGGGAAAAAAGCATACAGGGAAAAAAGCTCAACCATCAGAGTAAAGGTCTCACCTGGAAAGTGAGGTAGATATCTTCCTCTACGTTTCCCTCGTAGCTTAGCAACTCTCCAAAACCATGAGCTAGATCCTGTGAACAGAACACACTGTTCATTAAAACCCTCTCTATCACAAAAGAAATACAGCAACACTAAGTTAGATTCAGCCCTTCATATTCATGGTGAAGCCACACACTGGATGTAGCGAAGCTGCCAAGCGTCACCACCACCTTTCATTTTGAATAAGCAGGTCATTTCCTTCACAGAAAATGATGGGATATCTGGCAAGATTGGCAGCATGGTGAGAAAAGCTAAAATCAGTGAACTTTGACCCTGGCGCACAAGAAATTTGCAAGTTTGGCGGTGGACACACAGGCATCTCATATTCCCCCCACCTTCTGGTTAAGTTTAGGTGTAAGGATCTGGCAGGGTAGTTGTCCCTCCCAGTGGAAGAAGATAAAGGGAACTGGAGGTGTCTCAAAGTCAGCCACCAGACCTCTCTTGAAATGTGTGTAGCAGAAAACAATTGGATTTTAGAGAAAGGCCCACTGTCAAAATGCTACCCATAGCTGGCATCATGACTGGGCATTGCCCATCCAGATTGGATTTTGTGCCCCCCCCCCCATCCATGGTCCCCAACATTCTCAAAATTCCTTATATTGTAGTGTCTTGGTGACAAACAAAACTCGATCTCATGAATTTATCAAATAACAGGCTGCTGCGTGACCACAGCCCTTACCAACAGAAACAGCTAAGCTCACAAAAATAGCTGTGCCAGTCAGAATAAAGGGCTTTTCAGAGAGCAAGCCACAAATGCTGAGAGGCCATTCATTGTGGGCAGCTAGCAGGCAAAGAACACACCGCGCGGCTGTTTTAAAATATGTAATGGCCAGCGGGAGCGGTAGTTCCCAACTTTTTAGGTCACAACACGGGATTTCATTGCGGAGTTGACAGCCTGGGTTAGCCAATTAGCATACTCATTCAAAATCGCTCAAGTAGTTTCATTCAGCAAGTCACCTTGAGATCTACTAATGGTGAGTAAAATTACATTTACTTAACATTCTGAACTGGCCCAATTCATTAACTTGCATTGTTGCACTGGCACGGTGAGATTGAACTGTGTGGGGTTACATTTGTTTGGGGAGCTGATAATACAACTATTTAATTAGTTTCATCAAACACATTTACAAAAACAGCAAGTATGGTGTACAGACATAATGACTTGACTAAACTGACTGACCTGCTAGTGGTAGTTACTACTAGCAGACCAGCGGGAGTGTAAATGTGTTGCTCCTGTTTGACATCATGGGGTTTGTGTCTCTGACTAACTAAAGGTTGATCCAACTGCCAGCGAATTTATTTTGGTCAACACCCATGGACGACACCCCTAACACAAACAAATGCCTATTATGCCTTGCGCTTGCCAGAATGAGCGAACCAAACTTTTTTTCACTCCAACAATAGTGACGAAAAAAACAAGACTCAAGACCCAGCCGACTTTTAAAAAAATGGAAGGAGGGGGCTTCAGGGTAGCGTAGTGGTCTATCCTGTTGCCTACCACTATCGGGATCACCGGCTCAAATCCCCATGTTACCTCTGGCTTGGTCGGGCGTCCCTACAGACACAATTGGCCGGGCCTGCGGGTGGGAAGCCGGATGCTGGTGTGTGCCCTGGTCGCTGCACTAGCGCCTCCTCTGGCTGGTTGGTGCGCCTGTTCAGGGGGGAGGGGGAACTGGGGGGAATAGCATGATCCTCCCACACGCTACATCCCCCTGGTGAAACTCTTCACTGTCAGGTGGAAAGAAGCAGCTGGCGACTTCACGTGGATCGGAGGAAGCATGTTGTATTCTGCAGCCCTCTCCGGATCGGCAGCGGAGGTGGAGCAGCGACCGGGATGGCTTGGAAGAATGGTGTAATTGGCCAAATTCAATTGGGGAGAAAAAGGGGTAACAAAAAAAATACACAAAAAAAAGAATCGAAGAAGACCTAACAATAACGTAAATTTTCCACGCTTATGTCTGAAACAACTTGCTTGAATTCCAAACTTTTCCAGGATTCCTGTAGTTCATAATAGAATAGAATTCATGGATTCATCCCTGTAGCATGTCATATGATATACTGTGGTTGTGTTCTGTAGTTCTGTATTTGGCTTTTGAAGGTCTGCGTCAGCCCAAGAGCACGTGTGACACTGCACAGCGAAACTGTCTGCACTCACGTCACTGAGTCCAACTCATGTTCCTTTAGTTCACTTGGGGGAACCAAGTGATTCAAGGATTCAAGCAGTGTCACACTATAGCTCTGCCAAACCAGACTGACATACCGTTGGAATAACTACAGTCATGGCACTGGCAACTGCACAGTATGCCAACTGCAGGCTGCACATCTCATATCACACTGTTACACAACCTCCACAGCCTGTTTTAGCACCACTGTGCGTGTGTGTGCACGTGCTGCAGTTTTCTGAGGATGACAAAGACAGGGAATGAGGAAAAAAATGAAGACGACAAACATGACAAATTTGCATACGTTAACATCAGAAAGAGAAGAAGAGGGTGCTTGTGAGTGAGGACGTACATGTGTGTACGTGCATGCTGGAACGACCAAGGGGGTGTGTCTGCGTGGACAAAATAGATAAAAACTCGGAGAGAAAAGAGTCAAGAGTATATGCCCAACCCGTTAAGCAATAAAATAAAAACCAGCCAAACTGCCAGAATGAGGTAAACATCTGGCTGTACCAGGCATCTAAATTAAACAAAAACACCTAGCAGCTACAGAACAATCACTTCCAAGGAGAGGTGTTGGTACTAGTCAAACACTCGCACAACAGCAACACTGTTTAGAGAATGATTAAGAAGACTGCCCATAAAAATACCAACGCTGTGGAACCAGACTTTTGGTTCATTTACCAGCAGATACAGAAGAGATATAAAGTTGACAGATGAAACTTATTTATTTTTGCATATTAGATGAGAGCAACCACAGGGGGTTTGCAATTAAACAAAAGCCCTTTCCAAACAGGACTAAAAACAACCACAACACAAAGTGGAAATTGAATAAGCATGGGATTTCATTGTTATATATTAATAATTTATCGGGTTATTGAAACTCAAAGCAAAGTGGTGAAGGCTTTGTGGGGAGTTAAATCGCTGTAGAGTTGCGGCATCAAAAGCTTTACTCTAGCTACCTCTAGTGTCAGAAAGAAAAACATGTGCATTTGATGACTATTATGGGGTTAAAGGATGTAGGGGGCGAAGAGAGAGATAAAGGGAGAGATGGAGGGACTGAGGATACGGGAAAAAAGAGGCAGAAGAAAACAAGAAAAAATAGAGATCATGTTGCTACGGACAGAGAAATCTAAATCTAAAGAGAAAAACGAAATCTTTCCCAGTACCACTAGCAAAGATGGGGCAACAGTTTGGTAATTTGGTTACCTGACAGTTGTTATTTAAAGCAAAGCTACTTGCAGTGTCAAAACTTTTTACGTGTCCATGTGCAAGAGCAGTCAAGGCTACCAACTCTCTTTGCCTAATGATGTGTACTGACACAGGAAAACAAACTGCAAACTGAACCTATAAGATGTCTTTATTCATGCTCAATAGTCCAGGTAAGGAAATCCCAGAAAGCTGGATCAGTTCATCTGGACACAACGTTTAGTGAGAGAAACGTATCGTCACTCATCTAAGTGACCTCTTCTCGGCTGACTGTAGGTATCCCCACCCTTATCAACAGCACAACTGCGTAACGATCGAAACCAGCAACTGGTTTCAAATGCAAATTACCGTGACCATTAACGAGAGTTACAATGGCCATGTTTACTATTCACAGAGAATTAGGGAATAGTTGCAATCACAGCATTGTAAGATGCCGACAGATGTACCCCTCCCCCCCCCCCCCCCGTTCAGGGGATGGTTGTTCCCTCTTCACATAGATGGCCTCTTTGTCTCTCCGTTCAAACCAGCGTTCCTCCCTATCAAGGATTTGCACATCCTCATCACTGAAAGAGTGGCCACTGGCCTGCAGATGGGTGTAGACTGTGGAGTCCTGGCCTGACGTGTTAGCTCTTCTGTGTTGTGCCATCTTCATGGCCAGCGTCTGTTTAGTTTCCCCTATACACAAATCACGGCAATCCTCCCAGCACTTAACGGCGTACACTACATTGCCCTGTTTGTGCCAGGAGACCTGATCCTTGGGGTAGACCAATTTCTGGCGCAGCATGTCTTGGGGTTTGAAAGCAACTGAGATGCGGTATTTGGAAAATATGCGTCTCAACTGTTCCGACACCACCGCCACATAAGGAATCACCACTGTTTTACGCTTAAACAGCTGTTGTCCTTCTCCTCTCTTCGATCGGCTGGCGCACTGTTTGGGCGTCTTCCTGGCTTTGACAAACACCCAGTTAGGATAACCACACTTAACCGGGGTCTGTTTGATGTGGGATTTCTCCCCTTCCCCGGCCGCTGTGTCGGTGGGGACGTTGTCAGCTCGGTGGTGCAGCATCCTGATGACTCCTAGTTAGTGCTGCAGTGGATGATGAGATGAGTCTACACCCATCTATAGGCCAGTGGCCACTCATTCATGCATGACGCTGTGCACATCCTTGATAGGGAAGACCGCTGGTTTGAATGGGGAGTCAAAGAGGCCATCTATATGAAGAGGGAACGACCATCCCTGAACCAAGCAGGGAGGCTTAGAGTACATCTGTCACCATCTTACAATGCTGTGATTGCAACTATTCCCAAATCCTCTGTGAATAGTACACATGGCCAGGGCAATTTGCACAAGAAACCGATCATTGGTTTTGGTCGGTTTGCAACTGTGATGTTTACAAGGTTGGCAATACCTGCAGTCAGCTGGGGGAGTCACTTAGATGAGTAATGAAACGTTTCTCCCACTAAACTTTATGTCCGGACGAACTGATTCATCTTTCTGGGAAATGTATAAAAGCTACACTTTTAGGCTACCAGACCTCTCACACAGAATACACACATTACCACAAAAAGGACAAGCTATCATAGTGCACCCATGAAGCACATTCATGTACGTACATCGCCATACAAACAGCACCAGTGATTAGCCAATGACATGCAAGGCTGGATTACTGACCAGACAAAGTGGGCAAATGTCCTGTGGCCCGGGACCCCCAGGGGTGCCAGATACCCCGGGTTGGATGAGTGTCAACTGTTTTGTGGTCATTTGAATAAGTGGACATTTGTTTGGGAATATGCACCATTGAAGCACATTATCATCTGATGTTAAATGTTAGGGGCCTTAGGAGGGGCCCTGCATTATTATTCAGTCTTGACGCTCTGTTGTGTGGAAGGGCTCTGTCTCAAAATCTAGTCTTAAGGCCCCTATCATTTCAGTTGATATTGAGCTTACATGGTGCATATTGCTAAACAAATTTGCAATGGCGACTCTGAGGCCAAGCAGTATTCCATCAGGCCCTACCTGAAAAGATGCTGATGAATTTGCCTCTCAATCAAACATGATGGCAAGCTTAATTGACCAGCGTGATTTTGGTGATGTAGCGTCAGCTGCTAATATTTACACGGATACTGGCTGTGAAATATAATAATATACACAACCCAATATTCAACACGCTATAAATAAGAACTAACTAAAGCCTACCGGCATTATCTGATGCAGGTCCTCGAGGGTAGCATTTGCCATGCCAACAGGGGTGTTCTGGTCACATGGCACAGTGGGCGGGGTCAGAAGCTTCCTGTAAGAGAGGAAGAGGGTGGTATCATGCACACATACACAAACACACATAAAGCAAGCTGTAAAGTCCTGCATTCACCACACAAAGTGTCATCCTCCTTTGAGCATTAAACAGCAGACCATAATCAGCTAATGGCAGCAGGAAAGTCTAGCTCAAATTCAACTAAGCCACCTATTCAAAAGATTACTGCTAAAAACCTTTTATGGCTACAAGTGAGCAGACAAATCCTCTTCAAATACGTCCGCTGATCAAGGAAACATGCAGCAGTGGCTCAGCACATAAAGTGGAATCGTTAACGGATTGCATTTATATAGTGCTTTTCTAGCTGCAACAGCCACCCAAAGTGCTTTACAATCAGTGAATGCCTCACATTCACCCACGCACACACACTCATACACCAAAGGCAGTGTCAACCACGCAAGGTAACAACCAGCTCACTGGGGGCAGTTAGGGGTTTAGGTGTTACACCTCGACATTTTTGCAAGGAGGACCCGAGGATCGAACTGGTAACCCTCCAGTTACCAGACAATCTGCTCTACCTCTGTGCCACTGCTGCCCGGGCAGCCTGGCATTTCTGTGGGTGAAAACACCTTGTCGTTGAGACGTCAGAGGGAAATGGCTTAACTCGTTCAAGCTGTCAGGAAGGACACACTCAAACAATCGCACTTTGCAACAGCGGTGTGCAGAAGAAGGGCAGTGCATTCAAACTTAAAAGCGGATGGACCACAGCAGCAGAGGACAACGCGACAGTCTTGATGACTGAAGATTGGAAAAACATCACCTGGTCTGATGAAACATGATTACTGCAGCAGCCAAGATGGTAGAATCAGACTTAAGTGTAAACAGTATGACTCCATCCTGCCCTGTGTCAACAGTGCAGGTGGGGGTGTAGTAATGGTGTGGGGAATGTTCTCCAACACCTTCATAAAAACGGAGCATTATTTGAATGCCACAGGATACCTGAGCATTGTTGCTGCCCATATGCATCCCTTTATGGCCCGAGTCTACCCCTTTTCCTATGACTGCTTCCAGCAGGCGCCATGTCACGAAGCACGGCTCTTGCGTGCTTTATGACATGGCGCCTCGAGCTGATTCCACCAACATGATGGTGACTTAAGTGTACTCCAATGGCCTACACAGTGCCCACATCTTAATCCGATACAGCAACTGATGACGTGGAACAGGGGGTTTGCAGCATGAACGTAACGGCCAACAAATCTGCAGGCACTGTGTGATGCTATCGAGTCAGCATTGACCAAAATCCCTAAGGAATGTTTCCTGCAATTTGTGTAATCCATTCCATGAAGAGTTCAGGCTGTTCTGGAAGCAAAAGAGCATCCTCTGCAGTACTAGATAGGTGTACCTACTGATGTGACCAATGTGTGTATAAACCTTCATAATTTTCTGTCTATAAGAAATGAGGAAATATGAAATGATTCCCATTAAGTCGAGGACAAAATGAAAATTATACACACACACACACACACACATATATATATATATATATATATATATATAAAACAAATACTATGACAAGATTAAAATAATAATCAAAAATAAATAATTGCCAACTACTGGGTCTTCACAATGCAGCATGCACACTAAACAGACGTTGCATTTAACAAGTGAAAGAAATACTATGACCAAGAATCTATGCCGATGTATTAACTCTCTATCCAGCTGATATAAAGTTGAACAAAGCAAGTTCTATCAGAAACATTTTCACCATATACCAATCACAATCACACCAGCTTTTCATCTGGAGAAACCACCACTTTGTGCTGCTCAGTGATCCCACCGCTGCTGCTGTCATGTTGGGTTGTCTGCATAACAGCCATTACTTATGCACCTCCACCCCCTCCTGCCACCTGTCTGGGTTTGCTCCTATGTATTTTTTCATAGATAATAATTTACACTATGTGAGCTCAGTAAATTTAAGCAAAATACAATCATAATCGAAGACAGACGTCATACTGCCACTCAAATTCAATGAAAATATATTAAATGTATACGAATGTGAGTTGCCTGGCTGAAACAAGTTCATCTAGACTGTTAAACATACCTGTAGCAGTAGAGTGGGAAGTGGATATCAAGAGCGATGCTGTTGTAGACAGCCAGGCCCATCAGCTGGTCAACACACTGGGTTAAGGAGGCAGTATCGATCATCAGAGACCCCAACCAACTCACATACTTACATACATGATTCACAACGGTGTGTGGTGCAGTACACACTGTATGAATGCACCAGACACACGAACACAATAATAATAATAACAATATACTGTGTGCTTACCATGTGCCCCCAATTCTCATCACATAAGTGTGGGTGGCTGGAAACTGCATAATCCTTGTCAGATTTTATCCGACGTCTATAAAATTGACCTTTCTCTTTTAACAAACTGCCTAGAAATATGAGTCCGCACCCAAGACACTGCTCTAAAATGGTTTTAGCGGTATCTTGTAAATAGATCCTCCTCTGTACTTATTGGGGATACATCATCTTCAATGGGTCCCTTCCAGTGTAGCGCTCCTCAGGGGTTAATTTTAAGCACTATCCTTTGTTCAATACTCATGCTTCTGTCTGATCAAATTATTTACAGGCACAATATGTCCTCAATGCCATGCTGATGACACAGTTGTGTGCATATCACTTTTTAAAAATCGACAACATATAATAATATATTCCTAATAATGCTCTTTTCAATAAAATAAGATAACTTTATCATCATTCTTCAGTACAATTTTATGTCCTTAGTGCTGTGTTATTCAAAGCTGATATAAGCAACGCTAGGTAGTTTTATCTCTATGAAACCATCTCTGGCATAATGCTCGCTGGCTTTCTTGCTAGCCTCTGGCTAGCTGGGTAAATAGGACACCAGAAAAACAGGATATTTTGCTCAGGATACAGTTAAGTTTGGGTATAAGTTTAGAATGACAGAGGTGGTCAAATTAAGGTAATGTTATGAGTTTGGCGTAATTAAGGTCATGGTAAGCATCTGGGAGGGAGTTTTGCAATGCGAAATGCACTGAAATGCCTATTTAACCGAGGTCTGAGGGTATCCTAAATACGTAATATTCATGAGCCAGCTAACCAAACAACGTTGTGTAGCCTTCATGCTAGTGGAAATGTTCTGAAAGAGATCATTTCACAACCATGTCAGCTTATAATTATATATTCAATATAAATTTTAGTCCATGTAGCAAATATGGTAATAGTCCAGTTACTCACACATATTTGAAATAGACTGAGAAGGTCATTTTAAAGCATTTACCTTCATTCACCATCATGTATTCTTTGATTAGCAGATGCTCAGCACTGCCCCTGCTGCTCAAAGCGTAATAATGCACCCTTTTATTCTGTCTGCAGTCAATAGCAGTGGTTCGGTTTTACTTTTCTAGTTAAAAACGGCTCTCTCCTTAGCCACAGTGCCCCAAACATAACCTAGTAAATTTTAATTTATCTTTCCTATTTTCATTGAGTATAAAACCCTTCTTTTAACCTGCGGGTGAATAAAAAATGAGTCTTTCCTGTTTCCCTTCCCTCTACTTCTGGCACGCCATCCATAGCCTCTTATTAAACCTCTTCAACGTGACTTTTCCTAAAGGAACTTCTGCCCAAGTTATTTGATTTTCTAAGGCCTTTTGTGCCAGTTCATCAGCCATTTCATTTCAACTGACAACTATATGAACCGGAATCTATTCTGATTTGCCAGTCCTTGGTCCCCTGCAGCTAGCCAAGATTTTGCCTGACCAAAAATGCATCACTTTTTCTCCCTCATGGACAGTCTACTGCTCATGTTATCCTTGTTTCTAGGCAAATCTGGAAACAGGAACAAAACAAAAAAAAATAAGCGAAAGAACAAAATGAGCACACGCAAATTCTGGGTGTATACTGACTCAGTAAACAAACTTACATTCTGGACCTACATGGCTACAGAACAGGACGAACACAGACATTCAGCGGATGTGTGTAACGTGACCATGTCCCACGATGAGGATGAGTTGATCGGTTGAGTCTCTACACATCAGCGCACGGGCACAGACATGGCGTACATGTTGTGGACTTTCAGGAGTGAGGGAGTTGTGCATGCATACGTGCATGTTTTGCTCTCAGAACCCAGCGCAGTCCAGTTAAATCAGGACAGATGCAGTTTGTTATTACCTTAACTCCACTGAGTAATATAGTCTTTGTGTGTGTGTGTGTGTGTGTGACTGGTCAGTAGAGTTAATGAACTGAGCTGAATGTCCAATCCACCTGCGGAGACTTGTGTCTGAGGGCGTTGGCTGAATACAAACACACCGAAGTGTGCGCGCGCGCACACACACACACACACACAAGCATTAAGTATTTCCAGCTGTACCATGTGGTGTCCATATGTGGGGTGTGTCTAAGAGTGTTTCTACCAGTGTGTTGTGCGTCTTTCTTTTATCAGTGTACAATTAAAGGTAGGAAACAAACGTTCTTTCTCTCTCTCTCTCACACACACATGCACACAAAGATACAAATACACACATGAACCCACACACAGGACATATAAACAAAACAAGCAGTACAAGTACATTTAAGACTTGTCAATGCGAGCATCTGTGATGGCATACCGCACACTAAATGTATAAATGTGATTGTGTGTTTGCCTGTGTTAGCACTTTTATACACATATGCAACACACGCAGTCTGAGCTTGAACTGTCTGAGCCACAAAACGGATCACATCAAAAACTCAGACAGACACACACACACACACAGAGTGAGGCTGTGACAGTGGCCTTGTCGGCCCGCGCCAGTTTATCTTGCCTTTATGGGACAGGCATAACTAAAGCCGTCTCTCCATCTCTCCCTCCTTCTTCCCTTCTTGCCTCTTGGTATTATTCACAGGGCTGTCTGGCACTCCTTCACTGCACTCCTTTTTCCTGTTTACCTCTTTCTCTCTTTGTATCTCTCCCTCCGTTCTGTCACACTCACTTTCTTTTCACGTCTGTCTCTCTTACACACTCGCCCTCTCACCCGCCCCCTCATTTCTTCTTCTTTTTTGCGTGTCCCCATCTCTCCTTCTCTCTTTTGATCTCGGTACTTTTTCTATTTCTCAGACGGTCTCTCTCTCTCTCTCCATACCTGCCAGCCTCTCTCTCTCTCTCTCTCTCTCTGGTGATGCAACGCCGCCACAGTGATTATACAAAGAGGAGGAATTGATAAATTAGCCCTCAGCTAGCGCAAGGACGCATGTGGAAAATGCATGGAACATCCGAAAAGGACACACAAACGTCCACACATGCATGCATACACACCTCCTACACTCGCTTCTACTCTCTCTTTCCTCGTCTTGAACATTCTTTCGAACATAAACACACACCACACACACACACACACACACACACAGTAACCTGGCTAAGCTCAGGCAGCTATTATGTTATATAACCTTTTGAGAGTTCCCAGCTGGCTACTAACTGACGCTGAGTACTAGATCTTTCCGAGTTCACACACACACACACACACACACACACACACACACACACACACACACACACACACACACACACACACACACACACACACACACACATGCAATCCAGGAAATAGCGTTTAGGTCTGGGGAAAGAAACTTATACCATGGTGCTTCTGCTGTACTTGGGTCGGCAGAGCAGTAATTTGCGTGTGAAATGTGTGTTAACACACAAATAAACGGCGAGGGAGGACTGACCGCTTAAATGCCGTTTCAGGTCGAGAAGGGCACATGTTGTTAAATACATTAAATTCACAACTTGAATATACAGATTTTTTTACACATGAATTTTGGCCTTTGTGTAACGGTCGAGTGGAAATACACAAGACACTTAAGAGGAGGTGGAGGGAACAGCTCACAACAGCGGTCCTGAACCGCGTTTCGACCCAGCATGATGCAATTAGGCCTGGACCACCAGGACGCCCATCAGCTTAATACAGCACGTGTTAATTCAAAAAAATGTTTTTTTATTTCAACTGATCCTTTGTTTATTATTTCTAAATCCGCGTCAGTTAGGACTAAAGTTTCCTAATTTAATGTAATTTCATATAATATAACTTACATCTGCTTTACAGCCAAGTTTAAGTTAAAGCCTGGCTAAAAAAAGACAGTACGTTGTGCAAGACGTATTTATAGAGACTAGCTGAGGCAGACTTATAGCCCAAAAATACACGTTATAGTATTGTTTTCCTGTCTATATTTAAACCCATGTTTGAGACAGCAAGAGAGTTGAGGAGTGTGTGTGTGTGTGTGTGTGTGTGTGTGTGTGTGTGTGTGTGTGTAAGAAACATTGGGTCGGCGTGTGTCTGCTCCGTGTGTTTTCATACCTATGGTGGACACACCCACTAAAAATGCGTTGAACGTATCACCAGATTTGACTGCATTTTGACAAAATGTTTGTGTGACATTCAGTAAATCTCTATGGAGGAACTTCACCATTTTAGCAGTAGGGTCAGAGGTCACAAGCAGCCACTGAGCAGTACCCATGGTAGCAGACAGGGTGAGTGGTTTAACTCAATGATACTTAGGCCTAGTCCCCAAGTACATGGACATTTTTACCCCCCCCCCTTTTTTTCTCCCCAATTGTACCCGTCCATCACCCCACTCTTCCGAACCGTCCCGGTCGCTGCTCCACCCCTTCTGCCGATCCGGGGAGGGCTGCAGACTACCACATGCCTCCTCCCATACATGTGGAGTCACCAGCCTCTTCTTTTCACCTGACAGTGAGGAGTTTCGCCAGGGGGACGTAGCACGTGGGAGACTCACGCTATTGCCCCCAGTTCCCCCTCCTCCCCGAACAGGCTCCCCAACCGACCACAGGAGGCGCTAGTGCAGTGACCAGGACACATACCCACAACTGAGTTCCCACCCGCAGACACGGCCGATTGTGTCTGTAGGGACGCCCGGCCAAGCCGGAGGTAACATGGGGATTCGAACCGGCGATCCCCGTGTTGGTATGCAACGGAATAGAACGCTACGCTACCCGGACGCCCCCTTCATGGATATTTTTCCAAACAGATATTTTCCCCCTCCGTTAAAAAAAAAATTTAAAAAAATCTGTCCACGTGACCTCCATTTTACAAAATATCTTCGCACACACAAGAATGCAAAAATGACTACAAACGCTCAAACAATCATGCTGGGCCAGTAGGTGGCGATAAAGTCTACATCAACGGTACATCACATACCAGAGAAGAACACTGTGAGCACGTGTAGTATTTTCCTTTGGTGGTAGTGACTTAAAAACAAAAAGTAGCTAATTTGTTTTTTTTTTATGTATAGTTACTTGACATCTATTTCTTCACCTTTATCTGAATTCCCCTCTGGCACACGGCCCACGGTGCCATGGCGAATCCGAAAGCAAAATGTGATTCGTTTGTGTGGACAACCGACGAGGGGGAGTTGCTGCTTAGCGTCCCATTACAATACAGCCACCATTGTTGTTGCTGTTTGAGGTGCATGCTCATTACACAAAGCAACAATGGGCATGTGCAAATTGAGGTGTCAGGTCATCGTTTCCCAAACACTCCATTTTACATGTACACACGGATACACAGAAAGCGGAGTTTCTAAAAATCTGCACTGTAGAAGGCGTTTTAAAAAATCTCCGTTGTAGTAACCTAAAATGCCATTTGCATGTCGGCGAAAGGCCAAAATGCATAGAAAAGGCTATGTTTAGAAAACTACCCGTGTACATATGGACAGGGTAGACAGGGTAAAAGAGGGGGTAATGGGGGGAAATGAGCCGAGGACTTTCTGGTTACATAACACTTTCCGGCGTCTGAGCCACACACAGCGGTCCGTAGACTCATTTGTACATGATGAAACCATACAGCATCTCGAATACACCACATTACCGATGACCTTCGACCTCAGTGGAGAGATCATGTCTTCCCAGTTGGAGGTTAAAGGATACAGTCCCAACCAACTGGAACTCAGAATAGTTGTCACATTTCCAGCTGCTGAACCAATGGCAGCCTGAGTCCTTCAAGTAGGTAAACATACCTTGAAACAAACACACACAAAAAAAACAATGACTTCACTGAGTACAGCAATCAAAACAAAGACCATCAGCATTTTTCTAAAGTGAATGAACAAACAAAGGAACAAAGGGAAGAAGTACTGAAGGAAAGAAATGTCAATCTTTAAAAATGACCATTTGCAGGGCAGACAGAAGCAGAAACAGGAATCGAAACTGAGGCCCTAAAACATCAACACTCGGAGGACTGATCTCTCTGAGAAGCAAATTTTGACAACGCTGCACTGGTGAACATATGAAAGAGCTTGTGTGTGTATGTGTGTGTGTGTGTGTGTGTGTGTGTGTGTGTGTGTGTGTGTGTGTGTGTGTTTGGCATATGTGTCCATTTGGCATATGTGTCCGCGGCTTTGCAAAGGTGCCTGTGCCTGTGGTTGTACTTCATATATGTCAGTGTCTGAATATGTGTCTGTGGTGTGTCTTTCTGTGCGCAGGGGTGGAATTTAAGGCCGACTTTACACGGTGAAACTTTCACGCAGCTAGTTGCAGGTTGGAAATTGCATGAAACATAATTTCCATGCAACTTGACAGTTACACGAAACAATTAAAATAACCAGTCTCATACAACACGATTTAATAGTTTATTTCACTAATATTAGCTCGCTAGAGTGGGAATTTTTCATCTGCCATATTTTCTCTCTAGATTATATCAAGTGGGAAGTTTCCTTGTGACCACATTTGCATCTTTGTATCTTATTTTGCATCGTTCTCTCACTGGATAGTATCAATCTGGACATGTTGTATCACTTTTTCTTCTGGCACTAGCTGGCTACTTTGTTTCATAATGGCTGTCCCGGAGAATATGAAGGGAGCTATCAGTGCATTAATGCTTGTTGATATGCTGGCGGAAAAAACACGACCTAAAAAAGGCTTAACATCTGTGGGCAGGGGCGAAAATCTGATATCAACTTTGGAGGGGACAATCAAACCATTGTGATGTAAAGGGCGGGGGGATCACGATCTTTTGAAACTTAAATATGCACTATTAAGTGTCTATAATCAGCACAGGTGCTTTCGTTGTGTATTATTAATATTATTGAAATTACATAGTTATGTTTATAGTGATATACTGGGGGGGATATATCGTATTTTTCCCAGGATGGGGGGGTCGTGTCCCCCCCGGGATTTCCGCCTATGTCTGTGGGTGAAGCGCTGGCTACTTCCATCCATTATCCAAACCGCTTATCCTGCTCTCAGGGTCGCGGGGATGCTGGAGCCTATCCCAGCAGTTATTGGGCAGCAGGCGGGGAGACACCCTGGACAGGCCACCAGGCCATCACAGGGCCCAGACACAGACACACACACACACACACACACACACACACACACACACACACACACACACACACACACACCCCCCAGGGACAATTTGCACTGGCTACTTGTCGAGTTGAAATCAATCAGTTGAAATGACACTGCATCAACAGTAGTTTGACGTCATCACCTGACACGTTATCAGCGTTTTGATTGGCTGTTGCATGAAACTAGTTTAACAAAGTTGAGTTTTGCAACTGTTGCGACTGATTTCCAGACAAGTTTCAAGTGTGTTGCAGACGGCTTTTACATTACGCAACTCCACTGCCACTTAGTCTCACCTACGTTTCAAGCAACTAAAGTTGTGAAACTTTCATCGCGTAAAGCCAGCGTAAGAATTTTGCTTCACTAGCCAACCAGGCTAGTGACATAAAATTACAAAATAGTTACTTGTAGTACGAGTAGGTCATATTTGATCAATTTGTACCGGGCGGACTGGTCCTCCAGTTCTCCACAAGCACTCGCACTCATTTTTCTTTATATGCTTTTGACGAAGAGGTCCGTTAACCTAGCTGCAATGGAAATAGAGAGATGGGTGATGGAAAACCTGTGACACCCATGTAACCTGTCACCCCCCCCCCAAAAAAATCTTTAAATTATAATTCTCTCTTTTTCGTACTTGCCTGTCCTCCGAACCACTTGCCTTGGGCTAGCAGGCAAGCTAAATTTGCACGCCAACCTCAGTGTGTGTGTGTGTGTGTGTGTGTGTGTGTGTGTGTGTGTGTGTGTGTGTGTGTGTGTGTGAGAGAGAGGGAGGGAGGGTATGTATGTGTGTGTGTGAGAGACAGAGAGAGAGAGAGAGAGAGAGAGAGTACAGTGGGACAATTGTTAGAGGAAAGGAACACAGCTTTCATTGAGCTTTGGGTTCTTACTGCTTTCCTGTGGAACTGAAAACCACACGGTCATGGAAAAATGAAAAGAACCACTCTAAATACTTAAAGAGACAAAGAGAAAAAGAGAGCATGAAGAGGAGGGAGAGAAATCAAAGTGGAACGAGAGAACAAAGAAGAGATGGAAAGTGAGAGCAACAAAAAGAGTGAGAGAACCTATCCAAGAGACAGATACACACACAGACATAAACACCATGACAGGAAAAGAGAGCGGAAGAGGGAGGAGAGACCAAAAAAAAAGAGAGAGAGAGAGGCAGAAGGTGACAGGGAGTGGGAGAGAAAGCGATAGAGAACAGAAAATAGACAGATGGAAAGACGACTATTATAAAGTGATCCAGATTGAGATGAGGTTGCGTCTGCACTTCTAAAAACCAGACGTTAGCCACCTTTTCTGAGCAATCTGACAGTTAAACCTCCGGTCGTTTTCTCGTTCTGAGGGCTTCTCGAAAACATTCTGGTTCCGCCCGATAAAATTCACTTCCCAGTCATGGTTGTGAAGAACAATGTTTTCTGCCTGTGTTTCTCTAACAGAATATGGCCTGAATGTTGACTGAATTTCTATCAGGACAATATCCTCCGTCTGGATCTCACACACACTGAAGGTTAAATGAGCTGAACAAAGGTAGAGAAACAGAACCATGATGTGTCTTTTATGTACTCAGAAGTGGCCACTGTATTAGGTACGCCTATCTAGTGCCAGGTAGGATCCCCTTTTGCCTCTAGACCTGCCTGAATTCTTTGCAGTGTGGGCTCAACAGGACGCTGGAGACATTTCTTACAGAGATGTGGTCCATGCTGACTTGACAGCATCACGCAGTCCCTGCAGACTTGCTGCCCTCACATTCATGCTGCAAAACCCCAGTTGCACCTCATCCCAAAGGTGACATGACACAGTATTCTGCTGAAAGTCGTTGCTGGAAACAGGTGGACCGTGGCCATAAAGGGATGCACACGCTAGGTAACAGTGCTCAGGAGCGCTGTGGCATTCAAATGATCCTCAGTTGGCGAGACCTTTTTCACAAACATGCCCGACGTATTTCCGCTTTGTCACAGCAGGGTAAAGCTCGGTTATCCCAATTGCCCGCAACGTTAAAAAGCCAACTTTTTGTCACCTTCAATTCTGTCTGTGATCACTTATTTTGTGTTTCACCACACCATTCATTCATTCACCATCAGCTGCTTTTCTGGGGTCGGGTCGCGGTGGCAGCAAGCTAATTAGGGCACTCCAGACGTCCCTGTCCCCAGCAACGCCCTCCAGCTCCTCCTGGGGGATCCCAAGGCGTTCCCAGGCCAGATTGGGCATGTAGTCCCTCCAGCGAGTTCTGGGTCTACCCCGGGGTCTCCTCCCAGTTGGCTGTGCCTGATAAACCTCCAAAGGAAGGCGCTCAGGGGGCATCCTAATCAGATGCCCAAACCATCTCAACTGGCTCCTTTGAAGGAGCAGCAGCTCTACTCCAAGCTCCCTCCGGATGTCCGAGCTCCTTCCTATCTCTAAGGCTGAGCCCAGACACCCTACGGAGGATGTCTGGGCTCAGTGTATTGTGTTATACGGTATGGTATGTTTCACCATACCATACAACACAATACAGGTGTTGTCACTTGACACAACTTTGTGCTGTAAGATGGCTGCACGACCAGAAAAAAGTGATTTAATCAAGGGTCATGTAATGAAATTACCACTGGCCTTGGATAGCAAGTTAGCACTTTATGACCCTTGATCAAATCGCTTTAGTCGTGCAGTAGTCTGACAACAGAAATGTAAAGATATATCAATGACGACAATAGTACGTGCCAAGAAAACATCCCTCACAATATCACACAACCACCACCGGCCTGTACTGATGACAGAAGGCAGGATACATCCATGCTGTTTACGCCAAATTCTGACCTTACCATCCACGTGTCACAGCAAATAAAATAAGGCGATGTTTTTCCAATCTTCAATCGTCCAGTTTTGGTGATCGTGTGCTCACTGTAGCCCCAGCTTCCTGTTCTTTGCTGAAGGAGTGGAACCCGGTGCGGTCCTCTGCTGCCATAGTTCATCCGCTTGTGGTTCACCGTATGACATGGTGAGCATTGAGGGATAACCTTCTACACACGACTGTTGTAGAGTGGTTGAGTATTTTTGTCCTTCTGGTCAGCAGAGTCTGACCATTCTCCTTTGACCTGAACCACCTCATCTCGTACCAACGGTCATTCCACAATCCAGGTCTCTTAGGTCACACATCTACCCCATCCCAATGTTTGACTGAACGACAACTGAGGCTGTCAGCCATGTCTTAAAGCTTTCTAAATAGATTTACAGCCAGTTTATTCATTGTTCAGCGTTAACAAGCAGGTGTGCCTAATAAAGTGGCCACTGAGTTTGTATAGTTACATAAATTAAAATCCAAATCTACACAAGATACATGGCATATGCTGATGACAGGAGACTGCTGGAAATGGAGCTGAGGAAGCGTATAAGGTAGAGACTGTGTGTATGTGTGTGTGTGTGTGTGTGTGTGTGTGTGTGTGTGTGTGTGTGTGTGTGTGTGTGTGTGTGTGTGTGTGTGTGTGTGTCTTACCATAGTCTGTGTGAAAAATCTGTCTGACCAGCAGTAGAAACCATTCCTTGGTCAGCCCCCCCATATCAAGCCCCGCTTCCCCGACAAACGTCACCTTCAGCTTTTTCTTTAGGTCACACCGCTTCCTCGTGAGCTGGAGAGAAGAGAGGAGAGGAGAGGAGAGGAGAGGAGAGGAGAGGAGAGGAGAGGAGAGGAGCGAAAAGAGGGCAGGAGAGAACAGAAACCTGAGATGTTCGTCAGCTCAGTGCTAGGTTAGTATGTGCCTATGTCCTGTTTGTACTAGGGCTGTCAAAATTGACGCGTTAACGCGGCTTAATCCATCATCATGATTAATCTGATTAAAAATTATAACGCAATTAACCCATCTGCGCCGCAGAATGACTCAAAATCCCTGACACGTCTCTGGCAACGCATTTCGGGCAGTTTGTCCAAGTAGTTACCGTCGCACGCGCCGCCGCGCATGCGCAAATGTGCAGTTGATCCGGTAGTGACAGAACCAGCCGACTCGATAAGGAAGTACGGAAGACGCTAAACAGCACGTTGGCCCTCTCGGCGGGAAATTCGAATACAAAAAAAAAACCGAGACGGAGCAGTCGACCAACATAAAGTATTGTGCGCACTCTGCAGGAAGGAGTTTTCTTTTCACCGAAGCACTTCCAGCTTAAAATACCACATTAATGCGAAGCATGACCCGTTAGCCGGGGATTCTGCTAGCTAGCACTTCGGCTGACGCGTCGCCCGACTTGCGACAAACCGGCCTCACGTTGGAGCGTCTCTCGCGCTGTCCCGTGGGAGAGACGGTTCTCAGCTGCCGGCAACATTGTAACTAAGAGGCGGTCAGCTGGACTCCTCTCCTCCTCAGCGAGTTAGTCTGTATTAGCAGCGGGCTGAAAAAGGAGTAACAGGGCCACATTAATGTGGATAAATGTTTGTTTTGAAAAAGAGAGTCAACAAAGTTTTCTGTTAACACAAACTGTTAAAGGTGTTTTTAATAAACATCCCTTCTTCCTTCAGCCTGTTTGCTTATGCAAAATGAAACGCGATTAATCTAGATGAAAAATGAATATTTCATCGTGATTAATCGAAATTAATCCACAGCAGCCCTGTGATTAATCAGTTAAAAATTGCAATCGTTTGACAGCACTAGTTTGTACATGTGTGGTCTGTTTGTTTGTGTGTGTGTGTGTGTGTGTGTGTGTGTGTGTGTGTGTGTGTGTGCATGTGTATGTTTGTACCTCATCCAAAGAGTCACTGAGGAGTTGTGCTCGTCGTACTTTGATGTTAAGGAACAGAAGGTTCATGTCCACTCTCTGTCTGCGAGAGACCTTACTCACCAGGCTTTGCTACAGTAAACACACACACACACACACACACACACACACACACACACACGTCAGTATAAAAGAACATAAGATGACTGACGAGGTAATAGTGACGTGCGGGCCGACCCACAACCCATGGGTTGAGTCGGGCAGGTAAGCTTAACAGAAATTCCCCAGGGCTTTGGCGGGTGGGTCAAAACGTGACAAAGCAGCGTGCCGTTACCTGGGCTGTGCATTACTGGTCCACCTTCGCGTCCCCTCTCTTTTTCACGCTCTCTCTCAAACACACAAACACACATAAGCAGCTTTATCATCAATTTGTGTTTGTGGTTTTGGTCACTGCGTGTGTTTTAGAGTGTTGAGACTTCACCTACGAGTTTTTTTCCCTCAGCGGTACCCGTAGCTTTTGTTTACACCGAAACTTTTTTGGTCAGAAAGAAGAGGCGTGTGTGTGCGTGCGTGTGATTGTGTGTGTGAGAGAGAGACAGAGTGCATGACTTTAATGATAGGTTACTTGTTTTGCTGCTATTCAACAACAGACAGAGTTCAACTCTTTAATGAAGGGTTACTTGTTTTGCTGCCATTCGACAATATAAAACACTGTTTGGAACAATTTGTTCATCTATTTAGCAGCCTAGACCCAGACACTATTAGGCTGAGATACAATAGGCTATACCTTGTAGCCTAGACCCAGACACTATTAGGCTGAGATACAATAGGCTATACCTTGTAGCCTAGACCCAGACACTATTAGGCTGAGATACAATAGGCTATACCTTGCAATAAATATATTATGCTGGGCAAACTGCCCAAAAACAAAATACGGCAACACTGCTCACTTTGCTGTAGCCTAGGCTACATTTGGAGGTTTAACGCATATTTTAGCGGGTCGGGCAGTGCAGATTGGCTCTCATAACGGGTCGGGTGGGTGCAGGTATTAAAAATGCCTGACTCACACATCACTACCAGGTACGTATTGCTTACATGCACTGCCTGTGTGTGTCTAACCTTCAGCATCTTCAGTGTGTGTGTGTGTGTGTGTGTGTGTGTGTGTGTGTGTGTGTGTGTGTGTGTGTGTCTCTCTCTCTCTCTCTCTCTTACCCGGGCCTCACTGATCATCTGTTGTTCAGAGTCTCTCTGGATTATGGCCTTCTTCACCACAGAGGAGAGTATAAAAGGAAACTGGCAGAAGGAAAACCTGGAGAAGTAAAAAAAAATATAAATCAGAATCAATAAACATCAGCAACTTTCACCACACAGTCATGAAAATACTTTTCTGGCTGCTACTGGCAAAGTAAATAGATAAATAAAATGTTAAGTACTAGTTAAACTCTTGGCTGGAATAAGAAAAAAAACATACTGACTTGATTATTTTAAATCAATACTTTAAATTGGTGTGATTTCCTTGCGTGGAAGACGCTCGGTAGGGTTTTGAAGGAGCAGGGATTTGGAGCATCTTGGCGGTCATATATGTTGTTTCATACCTCCTGGGATGGGAGACAACCTATGACTTTTGTTGTATGGCTCTCTCTCTCTCTCTACCCTTGTTTGCTGTCACTATTTGCTTCTCCGTTAAAATTAACTCTTGAGAAAATAAAAAAGGCCCGAGGCTTAGGCACCTTGACACCAAGCGGCAACTAACAGGGATGGATGTTGAACCCAATGTGGATGTGCCTTTAGTTGGACCTCCAACTGGGTTATTGCGTTACTGGCTCCAAAACATTTCTGGTCCAATGTTAAGTCAGTGGGAGAATTCTCAACTTCTATCTTCAAATACGAAGTCTATACATTTTCTTCAAGTAGTTGGGGTCTTTATCACTAATTTCGAGTCTTGCACACAGTGTGAGGGTGGATATTTTCACAATTATTGTTCCATTAAGAAGATATTAAAGATTCAAAAAGCGGCTGTGGTAGGGGTGTGTGGTGCAGCCTCAGGTGCAGGCGGCGAGGGGGGGGGGGGGTCACAGGAGAGCAGAGGAGATAGTGAGGCTGATTAGTGATCAGCCTCAGGTGTGCCAAACTAACAAACTGCCCTTTACGTCCTGCCAGTGAAGCTGGGTCCTGGACTGACACACTGACACCGCAGCGAACACAGGCGAGGGTGAGACAAAGATGGAGAGAAAGAAGTCTCTAGTGCCGATGAGCACCGCCCGCCCAGTGCTGCAGAAGGAAAGGACACTGACCTGTGTAAAATTAAACAGTGCAAAATAAAAGAAAGCCTGTGTTTTCGCCAACCCTGTGCCCGTCCTCCATCTCTCAACCCTCCCATGGCACGAGCCTTGTCACAGCCGCATGTTGAGGCGTACCTGACTTGATTGACAGGTCTGTCAACTTGCCTGCCACCGAGGTCCCAACCCACCTCCACCCCTATGCCAAAAATTGGATTTTTTCAGCTCCGACACTGACAAGACGACAGCGAGCGTAAAGCCAAACTTTAGGCTTTGAAACGCCCCTTCGAACCCAATGGGTGACGTCACAATCCATCTTTTTTATATAGTCTGTGGCTGGCACACTAGAGGACGTATTTCTGGTACCTGAGAGGCATATGTTATCTGGATGCCTACCTAGACAGACAAATACATAAATACTTGGCGAGGCAGACAGTTCTTTGACAGAATAGGTTCATATAGTCTGCTAACTGCCGACTCTCTTTGCAAGTCACTCTGGGTAAAAGCATCTACTGTATGAGAAGATGTGATCATGCTTACTTAATTGAAGGGGCATTAACTATTAAAGGAAGAGGTAAGTGGATTAACTGGAGAGAAAAACGGAATTTTATAGTTCAAATACTTCATCGCCAAACCAAGTTAGATGTCAAGAATTTGTTACGGTGTGCTCAGACGGCACAACAAAACTATAAGGACTTCAGCACATACACAACATAGACACAAAGGGCACAAGACAACTAGTTTTAATAGGAGGAAAGAAAATCACAATTGGAAATCCTCACAGATATAATCCTTTGACGTTAAAGAGGTTGTTGCAGTAAATCGTTACTGGACAGAAATGACAGACTGTACTTAGAAAGAGACGCACAGATGGGATCAGCAGGTAAGAGGGTGAACTGGGCAGATAAAAAGGCGGAGATGGAGAGATGTCTAACTTGTTCGAGTTGCCGTGGCTCTGCCAGATCCTGTACTGTTCCATGTAGTCTATGTGCTCCAGTGTGATGTTGTAGAAGTCAGTGAAAGGCATGATGGGCGGAGAGGAGACACTGTTAGCCGCATCTGGAGGAGAGGAGAGAAGAGGGGAAGGGATAAAAGGAGAGCAGTGGAGAAGGGGCAAGGGGAGAGGAAAGGAGACAATTATCTGCAGAGTTCGATATGTCCAAAAAAGTTAAACTCAACGAAGTGTCCGTGTGCACTGTGTACGTGCATTCATGCGTTGTCTGTTAGTGTGTATGTGAGTTGTGTGTATGTGGGGTTTGACCCTGTTTGTATGCACCTTTATGAGTGCTTTGAAACTGTTGCAATAGTTAGACGTGTGTGTGTGTGTGTGTGATACACGTACTGAAGAGGCCCAGGACTTTGGTTGCAGAGGGAATCCACCAGGAGCACTTGGCTAGAGGAGGAAGGTCGTCCGGCTCAGCAGGGAAAAGACGAGTGGAGATGAACTGCAGGAGGCGCTCTACCAACTGTTTAAACCGCCGTGCCGAGAGTCTGAAACATCCGCGTGCGCGCATACGCATACACACACACACACACACACACACACACACAGACACCACACAGATTCACAAAAAACACATGTACACACACAAATACACAAGAAAACAATGTACACACAAGAAAACACACACAAAACCAGTAACGCCGGGGAACAGCCAAACAGCTAGTGTGCTGCTCCGGTTCAAAGACAGACTAAATGAAACAGCTTGTAGGCCATCGACAAAAAAATGACAAATACTCTTCTGTCATTACAATACTGACAGACGGACAGACAGACACAGACGGCGGAGACGACAGAGAGGAGAGACAGACAGCTTCACAGAGAGACTGATAAATATGGAGAGAGAGAGAGAGAGAGAGAGAGAGAGAGAGAGAGAGAGAGAGAGAGAGAGAGAGAGAGAGAGACAGACAAGAGCCGGCATCCAGAATATCAAACAGCTCTTTGTCGATGGACAGGAAGCAAATCGACTATTTACTGTACATTGTACTAAAATAGAGCAGATTACAGATACCCCCCCACACACACACACACACACACACACACACACGTCTAACTATTGCAACAGTTTTAAACTCTGACGTGAAGAGAGATTTACCATCCAACAGTGTTCATGTCTGAGGACATCAGTTTAGACATCTGACTGCCTTATGTAGTCAATTTCAAAAAGGTTCACAACAGCTTTTCAACAAATCATCTTTATTATGTTTTTTTATGGGTCTCACAGATTCCAGGCTGTGGCAAGTCAGAACGGTTAGCTGAGCAGCGTTTCTTTATCTATACATTGGTCCACAAACGGGTCAATTCTGTAGCACCGGGAGTAGCTCTGTGCTTCGTCGAACGGCTGCCTTTGGGATCTTGATATAAGCAGACAAACGAAGACACATTCTGGGATTCAGATCAATGACCCACCCATCACTGATGTGCTTCTCACACAAGCAGGTTATGGCTGCACATTCCTCCCTCCTACACTTCCCTTCTTTGCCTTTCAAAGTCTCATGTCATCCTTCTGTCCCAGAAGCATATCTGTGACACTGGCTAATAATACAGAGTACTTTCACCACACACACACACACACACACACACACACACACACACACACACACACACACACACACACACACAGAGCGAACTGGCCTTACTTTTTGAGCCAGTGGACCAGGAAGTGGTGGTCGGCCTCGGAGAGGGCTGCTATCTGTCGCAGGAGGTGGGCGTAGATAACATAGGTACTGGTGCTGGAGTACTGGGGGTTCTGTTAGACACACACACACACACACACACACACACACACACACACACACACACGGTTAAACATACACCCTGACACACAAATACATGGACATGGATACAGACACAGACAAGAAAAACACGGCAGATAATGTACGAGAATCAGACATTTTCCACATCCCTCCTCCAGACACTAATTCCCAGCCTATTCATCTGCTCTTATTAAGACAGTAGGAAAGTTGAGATAAAGACGGAGCGGAGGAAGAGGAGACACAACAGTGAAGTTCCTGGCAGGATTCAATCTAGGTCAGCAGGGACAAACCCGTGACTCCGCAACTGGCAGGATATGACTAGCTTACTATCTCTTGATGGGGCTGTCCCTGTTTCAATTCTAAATCGAAGATCGATCGAACGCTGTATCGGTGATTCTCCCGGTGTTTGTTTGTTATTATTTTCTCAACGCTCCCGCCTAATTGCGCGTGTTTGGCGCGCGCGGCAGAAAGAAGACCACTGGGGAGATGACAGCGCAGTTTACTGGTAGTCCGCAGCTGCTGTTTGTGAGACGGCGTGGCCGCTGCAGAGTTGGACTTCATGATAATAATAATAATAATGGATTTCATGTATATAGCGCTTTGACACCAAAAGCGATCCGCACTGAAGGGGGAAACTCACCTCAACCACCACCAATGAATGGTGGTTGCGGTGATTATCTCCCACCACCCAGGTGATGCACGGCAGACATTTTGCGCCAGTGACAGGAAACAACAGAACTGGGAAACCCTGCTTCCCGGCGACATTTTGCCTTCCCCTACATTACGCAAACAACGAAGGCGTCGCTGACAGAATAGCTAGCTCGTATGCGACATGCGGGTACCACACGCCACCTCAGCGAACACCAGAAATATGTGGACTGGTGAAATAAGTTATTACATTTTGCATAACTTATTTAAATTCGACCATATGACCTTAGTGCGGTGCAACCCCAAAAAATAATGGCGGTTGTATCAGACTTGATACCATGTAGCCTATCCTAAACGAGAATTTGAGAACGTAAATGGCGGTTGCCGGGACACAAAACCACTGACCTGTTGATCTTCACAAATCAAGACTCGACAGTCTAACGACACAGCCGCCAGTGCTGAACAAAAACAACCCCGTTTAAATCGAAAGTTGAATCGACTCGTGGCTCTGGAGAATGACGACACCTCTAATCTCTGACCACAACGCACAGGAAAAGGTTCGTTCTAGTTAATAACATAACTTTTCTAGCAACTTCTCCAGCCACTTGGCTGCGCACGAGGAGGAAAGGCCGAGGGCGGCCTGACAGGACGCGGAAGCGAGGCAGGCTAAGCTAACTGCTAGCCCATGCAGACCGGCAGTTCCGACAGTCATCGTAGCGTTAGCTCTCTTGGACAGTAACTTTTTCCTTTCTTTTTTTTTTTGTGGATATGTTGGACATGTGTTTTTCCATCCATCCATCCATTAGCCAAACTGCTTCTCCTGCTCTCATGGTCGCTGGATCCTATCCCAGCAGTCATTGGGCAGCAGGCGGGGAGACACCCTGGACAGGCCGCCAGGCCATCACAGTGTTTTTGTAGTTTCTTTTTGGGTTTTTTTTTTGTGTTCTTGCAGTTTGGACATGTGTTATTGTCTTTGTGTTGCACTGGCGTGGGTTGGGGGAAACGACGTTTCGTTTCATTTCTAATTTTTTATTTGTTCTCACCATGTCCCTAATACGGCTCCGAACCCAAGTGCATGAAATGAAATGGCAAATGTTCCTGACTCATGATCTAGTCTGGATGGGGTCATTCTGAATGCATGTTGGCATGATTAAATATGAAAACCCGGCACTTCTGATATTTTCTTGATAATAACGAGTAACAATAGGTTAAATACCAACACTTTATTTGATGTGAATTAACACCCAGTGAGAGAAACATTAGCCTATATTGGGTTGATTTCTGGGACAGGCATTAGCCATGGCCACCACGCATTAAATCACACATCCTGGCGGTAACTGCTTGAATCACTGAACCTCCCTCAGTGAATCTAATCCAGCCAAAATGAGGCTTACGACACAAAGAATTAATATAAAAGATTTAAATTGCAACACAACAGCTCATTTCCATTAATGGCAAGATGAACTTGTTTTATTTTACACATGAATAAGCAGTTTGAAGTGGTTTTTGAAACGTTTCCATGGCACACCTGGTCAACAATGACAGACTGGGAGTATTTACACACAACAGGGAGGGGTGGTTCCAGTTTGGATTACCACAGATCAAACTGACCGAATTAAACAATCCTTCAACAATTTTGTTTCCTCAACCATCAATTTAAAAAAAAAAAACAGGAGGGGAACTAGCACCAAGCGCTTTACCACACGGGGCTGCAGACCACTTTCTGTTATGTGTGTTATGTGTGGATGTTTCTTGTGGGGGCTTTCATGCTGTCGTGTGATTCTTTTATAGTCTGCATCTGCGTTGTTATTTTAACTCTTGTACGTCGAAAGAATAAAGTCTAAAGACTAAACTCTGAAGTAACGTTTCGACACGGAGCCGCTACCAGCCCGTGAAAAGCAGGGAAAGCCATGATCATACAGGAAACCAGTGGTCCTCTACTCCAGCATGACCTCACCCAAAACCAATCCACAGCGACACACGGACCATTACATCAGGGAGCTGGGCGCTCCGCTCCACTTTCTGATCGAGTCCGTCTGTCTGTGTGTCTGTCTGTGTGTGTGTGTGTGTGTGTGTGTGTGTGTGTATAGCACAGCGTGTGTGTTTAAACGCCGCTTTAATTTTGTGTGTGTAGTAGGTGATGTGTTAACGTGTGTGTGCGTGTGTATGTGTGTGTAGCTGAAGTGTATTTTTAAGACTATAAGTGGGTGTGTGTGTGTGCGTGCGTGTGTGTGTGCGCGCGTGCATGCGTGTGCGTACACGCGCGTAGATGGAGCATTAAAACCACAAAGTAAATGCTGTTGATTCTAGTCTTTATCTGAGTCTAAGCCTAACCCTATATGGAAGTCAGACTGAGTGAGACAGAAAGAGAGAGGGAAGGACGGAGGAAGGGAGGAAGAAAGAGAGAGGAATGAGAGACAGACAGTCAGACAGACAGACAGACACACACAGAAAGTGAAAGAGAGAATTGAAGTAGGAAAGAGCCACAAGGAAATAGAAAAAGATAAGCGAGAGAGAGAGAGAACGAGAATGAAAGCAAAAAGTAGGCACCAAAATGAGTGAAAAAAAGTGTAAAATGGGTTAAAAGAGAGGAAGATTACAGAGCCAGATGGAGAGAGAGAGAGAAAGAGGACTTTGCCAGAGAGGATGAGAGAAAACCCCAGACCGTTACCGAGGAAAGGACGAAAAATAGAGCGCAAACAAGGGGCCACACAGAGAAAGAGAAAGGGAGGATAGGAGGGGAGCGGCAGAAAGAGAAACCTAACCTCGGATGTCATTTACTGAAATCTCCCTCACAGTCATAAAAAGTTAACTCTAGACAGTTTGTAATATCTTTTAACCACCAATACTGGGAGAGAGTTCGCTGCATCAGCCTGCGTTGTGCGTCTTCATAAGAGACTTGTGTGTATTTAAAGACCGGGCCCCGGTAGGCCAGCGGATGTCCAGAAGACAACAGCGCCCACGTGTAACGGGCGCCCACACCTGTAAACAAAGAGGAACCGTCAAGCAGCGCGGTGACAACACCTAAGCCCAGTTCTCCATCATGGAGAATGAAAGAAACCCTCTCACTTCCACAGGTGGAACTGGTTAGACTGAAAGACACGCTCTGCCCCATACGCCTCAGACGGAGCCGCTACGAAAACAACTCCACCAACCGAGCAGCGAACGCAACAGTGCTGCCTGCGCTGGAGTCTGAAGGAGAAATTGAAAACATACGAAACGATAAACCGAAAGACCCCGGAGGAACGTCAGGACACCGAGAGAGAACTAATGGAAGTGAGATAAGTTATGGGGGAAGAGCTCGTCTATCGCTCTGAAGGGAGAACTGAATATCAGAGACAGCATGAGCCCACTAAAGAGAGAGAGAGAGAGAGAGAGAGCAGCTCATAACTACTGCAAGAGCCCCCGTCCTGACACCCCTCTCATCATCATCATCATCATCATGTCGAGTATCCTCGGTTCTATAGACCCTCAACCAGAGGTAAAAGGGAACACCCAGGGCGTCCGGGTAATGGAGCGGTCTATTTCGTTGCCTAACAACACGGGGATCCCTGGTTCGAATCCCCGTGTGACCTCCGGCTTGGTCGGGCGTCCCTACAGACTCAATCGGCCGTGTCTGCGGGTGGCAGCCGGATGTGGGTTTGTGCGTCCTGGTCGCTGCACTACCACCAAATCTGGTCAGTCGGGGCGCCTGTTGGGGGGGGAGGGGGACTGGGGGGGAATAGCGTGATCCTCCCACACGCTACATCCCCCTGGGGAAACTCCTCACTGTCAGGTGACTCCACATGTATCGGAGGAGGCATGTGGTAGTCTGCAGCCCTCCCCGGATTGGCGGAGGGGGTGGCGCAACGGCCAGGACGGCTCGGAAGAGCGGGGTAAGTGGCCAAGTACAATTGGGGAGAAAAGGGGGGGGGGGCGACACCCAAGTTGTCTCTTCTGCACATAAACCTAGTGCACATGCCTCTTCTTCAGACCCAACATGGACCAAAGCAGGAAACACCCTCCTCTTCCCTCCAGTGTACTCAGGTCCAGCAGGATCCAACCCGGTAAGACCCTGTCCAAACCTAAACCAAGGCTACACAGGACCCAGCAGATGAAGAGGCTTCTTCTCTGCCAGTCAAACAGAGATTGTCTAGATATAGATGTGGATCACGAGCGTCCGCATAAGAATCCTACACAACTAAAAAGAGCTATGGTTTGACGGTGAACGTAAAACACTCGGGAAAACCTTCAGAAAGCTTTCCAACAAACGCGCAAAGGGCCGGCAAACCAAGAGTTGAAGACGGAGCACTGTTGATATCTGAAAGAATACAAAACACTCTCGTGTAACAAAACAGAAAAAGATCTGAAAACAACACTTAATAAGATTGAAGAGGCAACAGACCGGCGCTCGTCTAGGGCGCTATATAAAGAGATTTACAACCCCAAAGTAGAAACATCTATTCCAAATGGCTCAATATGGAAATCCTACTTTGAAAAGCTCTATGAAGAAGAAACGATTCGCTAAATTCATACCGAACACAAATAATTCGGGGAGAACAATCAAGGATTATAAAAGCTCGTTAGATTCACTCGTTACAATACTCAAGATAAAAGACCATGTGGGCCCATAACATCAGATGGCCTGGCTTTCCATCATGCGGAGGGTCGGGTCGCTTTCCAAGGGTTTGGAGTGAAGGACCGATAACTCCTGGATACAAAAAGGAGATAGGTTTTTAACTGCCACAAATATTATTTATGTCATTATTTGACATGTTTTGTTCATATATTTTTTTGGGGGGTTATCTCCCAATTGTATCCAGCCAATTACCCCACTCTTCTGAGCCACTCCGGTCGCTGCTCCACCCCCTCTGCCGATCCGGGGAGGGCTGCAGACTACCACATGCCTCCTCCCATATACGTGGAGTCGCCAGCCGCTTCTTTTCACCTGACAGTGAGCAGTTTCACCAGGGGGACGTAGCGCGTGGGAGGATCACGTTATTCCCCCCAGATCCTCCTTCCCCCTGAACAGGTGCCCCGACCGACCAGAGCAGGCGCTGGTCCAGCAGCCAGGACACATGCCCACGGCCGGCTTCTTAGCCACAGACACAGCCATTTGTGTCTGTAGGGACTGCCCGACCAAGCTGGAGGGTAACACGGGGATTCGAACCGGCGATGCCCGTGTTGGAAGGCAACGGAATAGACCGCTATGCCACCCAGACGCCCCGTTTACATATCTTATTTATGTAGTTTATTTTCATGAATATTGATTGGTTTCGTGTTAGAACTACGCAGGAAGTACATGTACATTGTATGCTGCGCAGGGACACGTTTAGTTGTTGCAATCTGCTCCAAGAAGAAACGTGAAGTGGGAGAAGTTTTTACTTTTACTCTGCTTAAAAGTTTGAGTTTAAAAGTGATACTGCGTTGCCCATTTGAAGATTTTAAGTTTGTTCAGGTGGACTCATTCCCTCTTGGTTGTGTACAGCCAGCGGGGTATGTTTATTTACGTGTTTCACATTTTGCCGTACATGTTTATAGTTTGTGTGTGATACGAAGGCGTGCTTATTCTGCACATTGTCGTGTATTTGAACAGTTCGACGGTGGATCTGATGACGGTGACGTTGACTGAAGTACAATTAAGATGAACAAATCCGTCAGTATCAGAAGAACCACGGTGTCGTATATTTCCTGGGGGGAGTGATAGTTGAACTGGAACCTGTGCGAACTTTCCCTAACCTGCTCAAGACGGGAAATACAGATAAGCCACCGTTTAGCGTTAAGGACACACAAGTTCACCAGTTTTTTTCATAAAGATGTCCATAAGCCAGACACAAAAGTCTGTGTTCTGAAAGGTGACAAGGATTGAAAAACTAAAAGGGATTGTGTGTAGCCTAATACCAATAACAGTGTTTCACAAGATATGAAGGGGCATTGATGTAACAGATTTATTGGTACTTGGTTTATATTGATTATTCATCATTTAATTGAAGAAAGGGAACTTGTTTACTTTGGAAAAGAAGGAAATCCTCTGTGTACATTTAAGTGAGCTGAGATTTGGAGTTTTCTATTCATGGTTTAATATTTTTCTTGCAAGTTCACTGAAGTGTTTTCATATGGACCTTTGTCAACTATGATTGACTTTGTAATATTTTCCATCCATCCATCATCCAAACCGCTTATCCTGCTCTCAGGGTCATGGGGATGCTGGAGCCTATCCCAGCAGTCGTTGGGCGGCAGGCGGGGAGACACCCTGGACAGACCGCCAGACCATCACAGGGCCGACACACACACACACACGCACACACACACACACACGCATGCACACACACACACTCACACACATACACACACTCACACCTAGGGACAATTTAGTACGGCCGATTCACTTGACCTACATGTCGTTAGACTGTGGGAGGAAACCGGAGCACCCGGAGTAAACCCACGGGGCCCGAACCCAGGACCTTCTTGCTGCGAGGCGACCGCGATTAACCACTGCACCACTGTGCTGCCACACGTAATATTTTCAATGTAATATTTTCAAGCCTTTATAATGCTTATTTTCCTTTAAAAGGTTGATTTGGAAAGATAGTGACCTAGTTTAGTTTAGCCTATTCACTTGAGTATTTTTGTGAAAATATTTGCTGTTAAGTACACTGCTTAGTTCATGTGAGACAAGTTAAATGTGTACAGGTAATTTCCAACTAATTTAAAAATTTCACAAACAAGTGAAGAGACTCAGGGTGTAGTAGCTGCTGTAGAACAAGCGGCAGAGCCAGAGCAGACAGACGAGTCTCGCGTTGTACAACAAGCAGTACAGTCTGAAGAGCCTCGTAGAGGTGCAAGGGAAAAAAAAAAACTGAAAGGGCAACTCCCTCGCTTTGACAGTATTTATGAATGCTGGAAAGCTCTAAGGTGGCTAAAAAAAATCTGTAATAAAACGACTCCAGTAACATCCTACAAGAACACAGCCGCACTATTCAAAAGGAATTATCTAAACTGAATATTGTTTATGATGAATACCGAAGGATTGACAGCCCAGCTCGTGACATGCGCCGCAAGCTGGACAACTGTATATCAGTCACCAGGATTGTTATACAGAATACTCAGTCTCAAATTCAAAGAATGAAGGAGGAGCTGCTTTGGCCTGATGCCAGCTCTGTATTCGCATCTTCAATTTTCTGTGTTTACCTCCAGCCTGTAATTGCTCTAAGGCTAATTCTATTCACTCTAATATAGCCTCAGTCAAAAAGCAAGAGGCTGCTGCTGAGTATGCAGCTACACGAGCTGTATTGAAGATTATGGCTGAGCAAGAGCGCCACCAAGAGAAACTGCAAAGACTCGAAGCTGAAAATAAGCTGATAACTGCAGACCAAGAAGCAGCTGCATTAACTCGCCGTCTTGAAGGAGAAAAGGATGAGACTGAACATAGGATAGAAAAGGAGAGACAAGAGGCTGCTCTCTTAAAGAAACAGCAAGAAGAGAATGCTGCAAGAAAAAAAGTCTGTAGAAGACTTGAAAAGAGAGCTTGAGTGTTTGGAGGAGCTGAAAAGGCTTCAGGCAGCCAGAGCAAGGCTTCAAGTCTATGACAAAAATGAGTTCTATCAAGACCAAGGACTTGCACCACAGAACTCTGAACTACATACAGTTGTGCAAGCAATTAATCAGGTGAAACCTGTGTATCAGCACACACAACCACTAAGAGATGTGGCTCCAAAAAGTGTGCTTCAAGATAACACGGGGGAGCTTGTGAAAGTTTTGGTTGAAGCTATATTGGCAAATAAGCTACCCATTCCAGAAACCTACAATCTTTAGTAGGGATCCACTCAAGTTCAATCACTGGAAGTCGCCCTTTCAGACACTAATTAAGAGGAAGCATTCCAACTACAGAGAAAATCTTCTTCCTTCAGAAATATGTTGGAGGAACAGCTAAAGAGGCCCTAGCTCATTTTCTGATTGATTCAGAAGATTCATATTACACAGCATGGGACCTGCTCAGTGAACGATATGGCGAGCCTTTTGTAATTGCCAAAGCCTTCCGAGACAAACTACACACCTGGCCAAAAATAGCCTCAAGGGAGAGTGCTGAGTTAAGAAAATTTGTGGACTTTTTTTACGCGGTTGTCAATCTGCCATTGCTCACAATGAGAGTCCAAATGTTCTTAATGATGGAACGGAGAATCAAAAACTTACTGCCAAACTACCCGACTGGTTAAGTACCAGATGGAACTGAAAGGACACAGAATACCAACTGGAACACAGAAAGCTCCCAAGCTTCAATTATTTTGTAATATTCCTAACAATGGAAGCCAGTATCACTTGCAACCCAATAACATCTTACAATGCATTAAAGCAAAGTGAACCTGATAAAGCAAAAATCAAGAACTAAAATGTAGTGGTCTCCAAAAACCCAACTGTAGGTGCCAAGATCTTCACAACCAACACCAGTGAAAGGAACACAGACACATGTGTGGTTTGTAAGAGAACAGGATATGGCTTAAATAAGTGTTGCAAATTCATCGAAAAGCCAGTCGCTGGCCGAGTCAAATTTATTCAGAGTGAGAGGCTGTGCTTCAGCTGTTTGAGTTCTGGCCATCAATCCAAGAGCTACAGTAACTGGATGGTCTGTGACACCTGTTCAAAACGTCACCCCACATACCTACAAGAAGATCGCTCAAAACAAAAACAAGAACCAAAGAGAGAACAATCTAAGGAACTAAGTAACAGTAAGGAAAGAAAGTTACAGTCAACACAACTACAAGATGTCACCAAGGAAACCACATCCAACAGTTGTGCAATATGGCAATAGTACCTAGGCTTCGACAATTATACCTGTCTATGTATCAACGCTAATTGATTTAAGCAAGGAAGTTCTCATCTATTCTCTTCTAGATACACAAAGTGACATTTCATTCCTTCTTGAGGAAGTGGCAGATGTTCTAGATATGAACATAGAACAAGTGAAGCTGAAACCATCTACAATGTCATCAAAAATGACACTTGTACCCTGTAAAAAAGACTCAAAGGCCTACAAATAAGAGTACTATTCTCCTCTAAGAAGATCACAGTGCCAACAGCTTACACTCATGAATTCATCCCTGCTAATCGGACACACATCCCAAGTCCAGAGAGCGCCAAGGCATGGCCTCATTTGGAGCATCTTGCAGAACACATTGCTCTGCAAAAGGAATGTCAAATTGGTCTGCTGATCGGGTAAAATTGCCTATAAGCTCTAATGTCTAGAGACGTTGTATGGGGAAGGAAAACCAATCCTTTGCACAGAAAATTGAACTAGGTTGGAGCATAGTCAGTTATGGTGACCCATGCGAGTACAACGGTGATGCAATTGGAATAAGGCATTGCATCATTGTAAAGCAAGTGACACCTGAACCCAAACCAACAGTCAAGCTCAAAAGTGATGTTCACTATGTTTGCAAGCCTCTGCTCAAAGAAATGATCACTCCAAGTGATATAATTAAGGTGCAAGAATCCAATTTCAGTGAAAGAGTTGGAGGGGAGGTAACTGACTCTCAGGAAGATCTCCACTTCTTGACTAAGCTGTAAGATGGACACAAACATGATGGTCATTATGAAATGCCCTTACCCTCCAAACAAGACAGACCAAATCTACCCAATAATAAGTCATGTGCTATTCAGCGTGTAATGTGCTTGGAACGGAAGCTCAAGAGAGACCAGAAATACTACTCAGGCTGTGAACTTCATGAAAGACATTATCACTCGAGGCGATGCAGAAAGGGTCCCAGAAGAAGAACTCAACAATCAACTAGTCTGGTATATTCCCCACCACAGGGTATACCACTCTCAAAAGCTTAGGAAGATACGTGTTGTCTTTGATTGCTCAGCAAGGTTCCAAGACACATCATTGAATGACCACCTTCTTCCTGGGCCAGAGCTCACAAACACCTTTGTGGGAGTTCTTTGTAGGTTTCACAAGGGCCCAGTTGCTATTATGTGTGATGTGGAATGAATGTTCCATCAGTTCCATGTAAGGCTGGAAGACGACAACTACCTGAGGTTCTTATGGTGGGAGAACGGTGATCTTGGGTCTCTGCCATCAATTTTTCAGATGAAAGTCCATCTGTTTGGGGCAGCCTCTGACTAGACCAAGCTAGTCAAACTAGCCAGACTAAGCTAGTCAGACTAGCTTGGTCTAGTCAGAAAGGCACGAACTGGGGAAGCCTCTTGGATGAGAGGCGAAACGTCTTCACGGCTATATACCAAGTCCAGTTGCACTTGATTCAACTCCTTTGGATAACCATGACCTGGATGAATGAGAACATTCACAGACATGTTCGAGAGGCCTAATAGCAGATCAGCTTGTCACTTCAAATTGGTTTATTAACCCAGACTTTCTATGGAAAAAGGAGCTACCTATGGGCGATGTAAAGGTGGGAGAGGTCATTGACAATGATCCAGCACTTTGAAAGGCCCAGGTGCTCAACACCAAAGCCAAGGAAGACAGGACGTTGAGAGACCGCCTGTCAAAGTTTTCTGACTGGAAAAGAGCTGTCCAAGACATTGCTCATCTCAAGCACCATGCTAAGCAAATCAAGGGTCTCAAACCTAAAATAAGTGAAGCCACAAGTATTGAGGAAAGACAGGAAGCAGAGCTTTTCATAATCAAATTGGCCCAAATGGAAGCACTCAGCAGTGAAATCAAAAGTATAAAGCAATGTAAGGAAGTAAAACCCAAAGACAAAGCAAACAAGTTACACAAACTAAGTCTATTCGTAAAGTACGGTGTGCTCAGGGTTGGAGGACATTTGACAAGATCTGGCTTTCACCCACATATCAAACATCCTGCCACTGTACCAAAGGCAAGTCATGTGCCTTCTTTACTTATCAAGCAGTACCACAAAAAGGTGCATCATCAACGAAGAGGAATAAGTGTAAATTAATTGCGATCAAATGGAATATGAATCATAGGCTGCAGCAGTGCAGTTGCCTCCCACATTTACAAGTGCACAATGTGTAGAAAGTATAGAAAGAACACACGAATTCCCAAGATGGCAGATTGCCAGAAGAAAGAATGGAAATGGAAGTGACACCGCCATTCATATATTATGGCATAGATTGCTTCGGACCGTTCTATGTGAAAGAAATGAGAAAGGAAATGAAGATGTATGGTCTTCTTTTCGCCTGTATGTGTTCTAGAGCCATACATATTGAAATGCTTGATGATCTTAATACAGATGCTTTCATCAGTGCATTGAGTGCATTCATTGCAATATGTGGAAATTAAAGACAGCTGAGATGTGATCAAGGCACCAACTTTGTAGGTGCAAAATGAGAGTTCACAAATGCAATGAAGGACCTGGCTCCAGAGCAGTTGAAAGAGCACGGATGTGAGTTCATAATGAACAAGTTTAAAAGTGATATTGCATTGCCCGTTTGAAGATTTTGTTTGTTCAAGTGGACTTGGTTGTGTGCAGCCAGTGAGGTATGCTTACTTACATGTTTTATGTTTTGTTGCACATATTTATAGTTAGGTTTCTACAGTTTGTGTGTGATATGAAGGTGTGTTTATTCTGTACACTGTCATGTATTTGAACAGTTTGACGATGGATTTGATGACAGTGATGTTGACTGAAGTACAATTAAGATGAATAAATCCATCAGTAACAGAAGAACCACGGTTTCGTATATTTCCTGGAGGGAGGGATAACATTTGACCCTAGTAATTACTGAGGCATTTACATGTGCAGAAATCTGGGAAAAGCATTTTGTAGTGTCATTAATCCCCGAATGCAGTCTTTTCTAATAAAACAGTGCCTTGAGTAAATCCCAAATTGGCTTCTTGGCAAAACCTAATCATATTTCCTCTCTCCAGACTTTAATTGGAAGAAAAAAAAGAACAACAATTCAAAGGAAAATATTTATATTCTCTGGGTGAGGGTAGATCTTAAAAGTGCTTTCTGACATGATGGCTTGTTCCACAAAATTCTAAAACGCAGCATTGGAGGATTGGAGGTAAAACATTTCATCTAATAAAATTTCTAACAGTAAATGCGCAGTAAGGATTGGCAAGCTGAAAACAGACTTCCTTAAGAAGGAAAATGGATGAAGATGGGATGTAGCTTGAGTCCAACTTCAATATAAATGACTGCAACAGAACTAGACCAAGCTGATATCCCTGGCCACCACACAGACACCAGATGCCTTCTTTACTCAGACATCGTGTTCTTTTATTACCCTACAGAAATATGTTTGCAACAGAGCTTTATTTCTCTTAGAGGCTTACTGTCAGAGATGAGCACTGACAGCCAATCTGGATAAGACCAGTTATGGTCTTCCAGTAAAGACTCAGGTCCAGGTCATGCCATGAAAGAGCACTACAGATACGATATTTGCTTTGAGAATGTTGATTGAGAAGTATAGAGAAGGCCAGAAGGAGTTAAATTGTGTCTTTGTGGATTTAGAGAAAGCATATGACAGGGTGCTGAGAGAGGGTGTGTGGTATTGTATGAAGAAGTCGGGAGTTGCAGAGAAGTATGTCGCAGTGGTGCAGGATATGTATGAGGGAAGTGTGACAGTGGTGAGGTGTGCGGTTGGAATGACATGGGTTCAAGGTGGAGGTGGGTTTACATCAAGGAACAGCTCTGAGCCCTTTCGTGTTTGCAATGGTGATGGACAGGTTGACGGACGAGATCAGGTAGGAGTCTCTGTGGACTATGATGTTTACTGATGACATTGTGATCTGTAGCAAGAGTAGGGAGCAGGTGGAGGAGAGCCTGGAGAGGTGGAGGTATGCACTGGAGAGAAGAGGAATGAAAGTCAGTAGGAGCAAGATGGAATACATATGTGTGAATGAGAGGGAGGACAGTGGGATGGTGAGGATGCAAGGAGTAGAGGTGATGAAGGTGTATGAGTTTAAATACTTGGGGTCAACTGTCCAAAGTAACGGGGAGTGCAGAAGAGAGGTGCAGAAGAGAGTGCAGGCAGGGTGGAGTGGATGGAGAAGATTGTCAGGAGTGATTTGCGACAGAAGGGTACCAGCAAGAGTTAAAGGGAAGGTTTACAAGATGGTTGTGAGACCAGCTATGTTATATGGTTTGGAGACAGTGGCACTGACAAAAAGACAGGAGGTGGAGCTGGAGGTGGCAGAGTTGAAGATGCTAAAATGTTCATTGGGAGTGACGAAGAAGGACAGGATTAGGAACGAGTATATTAGAGGGAAAGCTCCGGTTGGACGGTTTGGGGACAAAGCAAGAGAGGCAAGATTGAGATGGCTTGGACATGTGTGGAGGAGAGATGCTGGGTATATTGGGAGATGGATGCTGAATATGGCGCTGCCAGGGAAGAGGAAAAGAGGAAGGCCAAAGAGGAGGTTTATGAATGTGGTGAGAGAGGACATGCAGGTGGCGGGTGTGACAGAGGAAGATGCAGAGGACAGGAAGAGATGGAAATGGATGAGCCGCTGTGGCGCCCCCTAACGGGAGCAGGCTAAAGTAGTAGTAGTGAAGACCCAGGTCCCAGGTAAACAGGTATAACTTTCTATATGGAGGACAAACTCTTCCACAAAGCAGCAGCTATAATCATCTGGGCATCAAGTTAACCTCAGCAGGGAGTTTCAGCTTAGCCATCAAAGTACTTTATGAAAAGGCCAGAACAGCTTTATATTAGGGCTGCAACTAACGAAGCACCAAACCAACAAATGTGCAATAAAGATCACCTCTAACCTGTTCCACCCCGCTTATCATCTTTTCTAGCAAATTCTAAACGAGACACAGACCTCGTGATCAGCTCGTCCACTAACCTAAAAGCCATGTATACTTGTTGAGAACAGCCTAAATTTGGATGTGTAATACCACTTAGAGGGTTTATATTGTGGAGTAATCTGGTATCATATTACTCCAGTTCGTATCCAGTCTGTCAGTAATGTGTCTGATGAAAGGACGGAGAGGCAAGAGTCTTAAAGCTTACCTGAACCAGGACGAAATAGGCTCTAAGGTCATCTTTGGTTCGAGGCCTGAAAGTAAAAATTAAAAACAAAAAAAAAATGGAATGTTTTTCTTAAAACTGAATCAAACAGCCCTCATACAAATTATTGGTTTGTTAACGCCACACAAAATTGCACTAAGTCATCCAGGGAGATTAAGACATTGTAAAACAACGGGAAGTAGTAACAGCCCAGGAAAACAAGAACAGGAGAATGTGGAATGAACTGAATGATATTCAGATCACCAGAGAAACGGCACACGGCACACACATTTTAAAAAAGTGGGAAAACAGGATGAGCTCTCGTTGGCGATAACTCGTTAGAACAGCTGTATCAAAGAACATGACTGTTAAATCCACATTATTGACATTACACCTTGCAACTATATCATATTTTAGTCGTGTGAAATATATTTCACGATACTTTATTGTAGTCAAAGATGGAAGCTAAAACATATGTCTGTGCTCCGCCATAGGAGGAACTGATTTTGGTTCTGTATGCTCGCCGCCATGTTTTTGTCATTTCCACTTACTGACCGACCGTGAGTAAGAGAAAGGGTAAAAATCCAAAAGTCATACTCCTTTGTCCAACTAGGAACCTGATGTCTGCTCTTACACAACAGTAAAAAAACAGCTTCCAGGGATCAGAGGTGCAGAATGAAACGTCCTCTGTTTTTTGTCAAGCAGCAGAGCAGGTGGCGGGGCTGGTAATGGACACAGATGTTCTTACCCTTTCCACTCCCTGAGCAGACTGTTGATAATCCCCTTCAATACGGACTTCTGGATGTCCTGAGGCTAAACACAGATGTGCACATAAAAATAAAAATACACACTCACAAAATAGTAAGAAACACCAACTTTTGAAAGAAGGGCCAAAACAGAGTTGAGTTTGCATTGTACATGTGTGTGTGCACACACACACGTGTGTACATGTTCCCCCCCCCCATTTTTTCCTCCCAAGTTGTACCCGGCCAATTGCCCCCCTCTTCCGAGCCCACCCCCGTCTGCCGATCCGGGGAGGGCTGCAGACTACCACGTGCCTCCTCCCATACATGTGGTAGTCGCCAGCTGCTTCTTTTCACCTGACAGTGAGGTGTTTCACCAGGGGGACGTAGCACGTGGGAGGATCACGCTATTCTCCCCGGTTCCCAAACAGGTGCCCTGACCAACCAGAGGGGGCGCTAGTGTGGCGACCAGGACACACACCCACATCCGGCTTCCCACCCGCAGACACGGCCAATTGTGCCGGTAGGGACACCCGACCAAGCCGGATGTAACACAGGGATTCAAACCGGCGATCCCTGTGTTGCTAGGCAATGGGAGTAGACTGCCACGCCACACGGACGCCCCAAAGTTGGCAATATTTTGAACAGCGCAGCGATCTTAAAGCTGGGGAAGGCAACTTTATTTCAGTGTTCATATCCCGGGTTCACACGCACACACTTAAAAAACTGTGTGTGTCTACTTGTGCATGCATGCACGCATGTGCTTTTGTGTGAGAATGGGGGAAAATGTGTGTGTGTGTGTGTGTGTGTGCAGGGTTTGTACATACTGTGCCGAGAAGGGCATCATAAACAGCGTTGACAAACTTGGCATTGACCCCTGAGTCGTCTATGGTGTTATAAAGTCCATTCGCCTCCCTCTGGGAAAGGAGAAAGAGAAAGAGCGAGAGACGGGGGAGGCAGACGAGGACAGAGGGAGAATGGGAGGGTGAGAAACATAAGTAAAGGCAGAGAGAGAGACCAGAAGAGAGAGAAAAGATTTAAAAAAAAAAGTTTCCAATTGTTAACAGCATTACTATGGCTGCAGAAACTTTAACAGCATCAAAAACTATTTTTCTCATAAGCAGCATTCTGCTAAAAGCCAGACTCAGCCCCTCTCTGTGTGTGTGTGTGTGTGTGTGTGTGTGTGTGTGTGTGTGTGTGTGTGTGTGTGTGTGTGTGTGTGTGTGTGTGTGTGTGTGTGCCGAGTGTCAGACAAAACAACGTTTGTGTTCAAAACCCTCAAAACGTTTCTCTGGCAAAACCGAAGACTTTGGAAAAATAGAAGCTTACGGCAAATTACTGAGAGATAGAGAAGCCGAGAGACGGGGAGACCAAGTAGGACCAAGAGAGTCAGAGAGGCAAAGAACAGGACAGACGAAGAGACGGAGAGACAGCGTGTTTTAGACCATTTTAGATAACTAGATGAGTTGTGTTTTTGTATGAGAGGACATTTGGGGAAGGGTGCGTCCGTTTACTTCCGTTTCCGGTGCAGGAAGATGGCGGCACAAAGTCACGTCTGCGGCGGGCTCACCCGGGACCGTCCATGCAGTGTCTTTGTCTGCGTCTATGTTTGTCTTTGTTTGGTGGCTGGGAGAGCTGGCGCTGGATCGGCTGGGAGAGCTTGGTCTCCAGGCAGGGCCCTGGTCCCTGGGCCCAGGGACCAGGGCCCTGCCTGGAGCTGTGCCCGAAGAGGTAACACCGAGGGCGGTCTAACAGGATAAGGTAGCGGGGCAGGCTAAGCCAACTGCTAGATCATGCGGACCGGCAGTTCTGGTAACACCGAGGGCGGTCTGGCGGCGGCCTCGCCTAGCCTTGACTGTGTTTTGGGTGTCGTCGTGTGGCGTGCGGGGAGGTGTGTCGAAGGTGTCTGGCTGGGAGAGCTGGCGTTGGATCGGCTGAGGGAGTTCGGTCTGCTGCGTCCTGCAGGCCCAAGGACCACGGCCCTGACCGGAGCTGCACCCGAAGAGGAAACAGCGAGGGCGGTCTGACAGGATGCGGAAGCGGGGCAGGCTAAGCTAATTGCTAGCCCATGCAGACCGGCAGTTCAGACAGTCATCCTGGCTGGCGTCCGTTCTCCTGGGCAGTGATTTAGTTCCTGTTTAGTTTAGATATACACTACCGTTCAAAAGTTTGGGATCACCCAAACAATTTTGTGTTTTCCATGAAAAATCACACTTATTCACCACCATATGTTGTGAAATGAATAGAAAATAGAGTCAAGACATTGACAAGGTTAGAAATAATGATTTGTATTTGAAATAAGGTTTTTTTTACATCAAACTTTGCTTTCGTCAAAGAATCCTCCATTTGCAGCAATTACAGCATTGCAGACCTTTGGCATTCTAGCTGTTAATTTGTTGAGGTAATCTGGAGAAATTGCACCCCACGCTTCCAGAAGCAGCTCCCACAAGTTGGATTGGTTGGATGGGCACTTCTTTGAGCAGATTGAGTTTCTGGAGCATCACATTTGTGGGGTCAATTAAACGCTCAAAATGGCCAGAAAAAGAGAACTTTCATCTGAAACTCGACAGTCTATTCTTGTTCTTAGAAATGAAGGCTATTCCATGCGAGAAATTGCTAAGAAATTGAAGATTTCCTACACCAGTGTGTACTACTCCCTTCAGAGGACAGCACAAACAGGCTCTAACAGGTACTATTTAATGAAGATGCCAGTTGGGGACCTGTGAGGCATCTGTTTCTCAAACTAGAGACTCTAATGTACTTATCTTCTTGCTCAGTTGTGCAACGCGGCCTCCCACTTCTTTTTCTACTCTGGTTAGAGCCTGTTTGTGCTGTCCTCTGAAGGGAGTAGTACACACCGGTGTAGGAAATCTTCAATTTCTTAGCAATTTCTCGCATGGAATAGCCTTCATTTCTAAGAACAAGAATAGACTGTCGAGTTTCAGATGAAAGTTCTCTTTTTCTGGCCATTTTGAGCGTTTAATTGACCCCACAAATGTGATGCTCCAGAAACTCAATCTGCTCAAAGAAGTGCCCATCCAACCAATCCAACTTGTGGGAGCTGCTTCTGGAAGCGTGGGGTGCAATTTCTCCAGATTACCTCAACAAATTAACAGCTAGAATGCCAAAGGTCTGCAATGCTGTAATTGCTGCAAATGGAGGATTCTTTGACGAAAGCAAAGTTTGATGTAAAAAAAATCTTATTTCAAATACAAATCATTATTTCTAACCTTGTCAATGTCTTGACTCTATTTTCTATTCATTTCACAACATATGGTGGTGAATAAGTGTGACTTTTCATGGAAAACACAAAATTGTTTGGGTGATCCCAAACTTTTGAACGGTAGTGTATGTGCAAGTTTGGATATGTGTGTTCTTGTAGTTCTTGGATGTGTGTTTTTGTCTTTGTGTTGCGCTGCTGTGGGCCGGGGGAAACGATGTCGTTTCATTTCATTTGCGTAATTGCATGAAAAGAAATGACAGATAAAGTGTTTCCGATTCTGATTCCAGCACATACGTGCAGAGTAAGTGTTACAGAAGGGTATGGCGGACCAGTGACTCCGACATGGGACTAGTGAGATGGAGTGCCGGGCTTCCACAGGTCTATTTTTGATCAATAAAAACTGCTCACTTCATTCCTTCAAGTGTGTCGTTCAACCTAAAGTGTGTGAACTGTGTCACAGCGCCATGGAAATTTCCCTTTTTGGTATTTGCCAGGGGAAACACTGAGAGCACGGGATAAGGGGCATTCAGGGATGAGGGAGGGTCAAGTAAAACGCATTTACGTAGTCCTATATCACAGCCTCAAGAAGGCTTTACTTCCACATTTCATTCTCCAAAACAAGGTATAGGCTTACTGTCCATATATCAAACATCTGCAAAAATACCTAGTCCTTAGCTATTATCTACGAGATGACTAAAAGCTCAGATACTTGGTCCTTAGCTATTATCTACGAGATGACTAAAAGCTCAGATACTTAGTCCTTAGCTATTATCTACGAGATGACTAAAAGCTCAGATACTTAGTCCTTAGCTATTATCTACGAGATGACTAAAAGCTCAGATACTTAGTCCTTAGCTATTATCTACGAGATGACTAAAAGCTCAGATACTTAGTCCTTAGCTATTATCTACGAGATGACTAAAAGCTCAGATACTTAGTCCTTAGCTATTATCTACGAGATGACTAAAAGCTCAGATACTTAGTCCTTAGCTATTATCTACGAGATGACTAAAAGCTCAGATACTTAGTCCTTAGCTATTATCTACGAGATGAATAAAAGCTCAGATACTTAGTCCTTAGCTATTATCTACGAGATGACTAAAAGCTCAAATACTTAGTCCTTAGCTATTATCTACGAGATGACTAAAAGCTCAGATACTTAGTCCTTAGCTATCATCTACGAGATGACTAAAAGCTCAGATACTTAGTCCTTAGCTATTATCTACGAGATGACTAAAAGCTCAGATAAGCCTCGAAAGACAGCCACTTCCTAATATTTCACACTTGTGATCTTAATCATTTGCAAAACCTTGAATATCCCCCTTGTTTCTCATACAGTTCTCTTTCTTGCTTATTATCAACTTCAGTGGTAAATGGTCTGTGACTCAGCCCAGCAGGTCATTCTTTAGCGTATGGACTGCCAATTTATTTATTTATTTATTTTAAATGTTTCCCCTTTTTCTCCCCCGCTGTATCTGGCCAATTACCCCACTCTTCTCCGAGCCATCCCGGTAACTGCTCCACCCCCCTCTGCCGATTCAGGGAGGGCTGCAGACTACCACATGCCTCCTCCCATATATGTGGAGTCGCCGGCCTCTTCTTTTCACCTGACAGTGAGGAGTTTCACCAGGGGGACGTAGCACGTGGGAGGATCACGTTATTCCCCCCAGTTCCCCCTCCCCCCGAACAGGCGCCCCGACCGACCAGAGGAGGCGCTAGTGCAGTGACCAGGGCACATTCCCATATCCGGCTTCCAATTCCAATTGTGTCTGTAGGGAGACCTGACCAAACCGGCAGTAACACAGGGATTCGAACTCGCCACCCGGACGCCCACATTTCCAATTTTACTGCTAGAGATTCCTTTTCACCCTTGAACTGCACGCAAACTACCGACTTTCTGGCATCGTTTCCACATATGTACGCATCCGGTTATTTCTCTATGCTACTGTATTTTTTTTTCCAGAACACCGTCATACCTGATTGGTTAAGTCACAAAATTCAGCCAAAACAAATCAACAGTAAGTTACAGCTGCGCCATAAAACACATATAACCGTATGTTACAGAATTAAATGCATTTAATTTTTTGTTATGCTTGTTTTTGTTTTTTTGTTTTTTGTTCTTACCAAGGCTACTTGCTTAATGAAATCCTTTACAAGCGTCTTCTGCACAGACATGGGAGGGGGAGGGCCGGTTAATGGGCCAGTCAAACTCTTCGTCGACTAGGAGCCTCGGGACTGATTAATCGACTAGTCAATTAAGAGAGGTCAGCCCTAGTGCAGAGACTACTGAGCCGACTACCGAGCCAGTCTAGAGTAAAAAGGAGGGAGATAAGCATGTTTTGTCTTGGACAAGCGTCGCAGCAGAATCTGCAAGGTCAGCTTGACTGATGAAAAAACACGGGCCACCATTGGCCAATGAAATTTCAGCGGCCCTTTAATGCTCTCGAGTATGCTCAATCCTCTCGAAACTTGCCATCTACGTTCTAGTAATAACAATACGTATTCTCTCTTCTAAATATCAGGATCCCAGAGACCAGAAATGCCACAGGGATAAAACCAGCACACAGGTCCACATCATGCCTAGGCCTCGCTGGTCATCAGGTGCTTGGAACTCGCCAATTGCCGCTTGTGACTATATTTCCTATCTTATTACTTGGGCTGGTCATGGCAGCGTACCCTCTGGCTTCCAGGGGAATAGCTTGTCCAATGTGTTGGTTTTTCCACTGGCACTTTCGGCCGCGCCGAGTCAAACCGTGCCGCGTTGATTTGCATTTCCACTACCCGTTTAAATGTGCCGAGTCTGGCCAAAGCGGGCCGGACCCGCATCCAAGTGGGCTGCAGGGAAATCAGATAGGCTTTGTCTGTTCAGTGACTCCTCTAGATGGATTTCATCTTCCCGTCTTCATTTTGCCATCTCCTTGGTGAATACCGCCAAGGAGATGGTTGTCACAAAACCACTTTTACTGCACTTGCTTTAGTAATTACCATGATGGAGGCTCACTAGGCTGCTGTCATCTGTTGGCCATAGACACAAACTGCAATGAAATGCGACACTGCTCTGCTACAAATTATAACAGGCTGCAGCACACAGTCTTCAGGGGGCAGTATATACATACACACTGTCCACAACATAACTATGTTGCTCCCTAATAGTACAACCGATAGCAACACCTAAGCAAAAAAAAAAAACCTACACGTGAACACCATGGTATTCATCACGCAGTATTTATAGACACATTGGCCACATTCACAACATAACACTATGCTGCGTGTGTAGGAATACATAGAAGCAGTTTTCAAAACACGTATTTATTTATTTATTCGATCAGCCTTCCTCATGGCTGCTCAACCTTTTCGGTGGGTGCTCGAGCACCCATGGGATCGGGGCCTAAGGTAACAACAGCCCGAAAATCCGTAATGATAAGTAGCTGGCTACCAGCCATTGCACAGAGCAACAGAAAACAGTGCTAAAGAGGGCAATGCTTTTTTTAAACGCCGTCGATTCAAGCCAAGTCTGTCATCAGTTAAAGTCAAGCCTTCGAGCGGGTAGCCCTCTTCTAATGGAAGCACAAATCCCCGGCGTGCTGGGCTGACTCGCCGAGTCAAACCGAGTCAAGCCAAGCCAGCACATGAGTATGGAAAAGTGACTATGGTGGTCCAGTAAAACTCACTGCAATACTGAGGGTCTGTTCCAATCTAGGAGCCAACTGATGATTCATGTGAAAGTGGCCACCGCAGCGAAGGCCGGCTGAGCTGGATCACACCGCCAGGTATGAAGACCTTGAGCTCGGCAATTAGGCTGAGCCTGCACTCGGGTAGCACGGCATCACTCAAGGCACATTCGTCAGTTGCCTCTGCGAGTGACAAATCTTGACACCTTACAGCTTCCCCTGAGAAATGTGGGGGGGGGGCAAGTGTTCTTCATCTGGTGGCCTTTCTTGAGAGGCTGTCAACTCGACAACCGCTAGGAACACCTCCCTGTCACTGTCAGCAGTAGGTTTACTCAGTACATTTATTAACCTGAGGCTTCGTGGTCTTTCCCCCATTTGTGTGTGCCACTGGCAGAGGCTCATTCTTCCATTCAGCCGCTCCATAACACTACAGTGCCAGCCAGCTTCCATGTTGTACAGAATAACCTGTATTTAGCAACGGGTGATAGGTGTGTGTAGTGATCAAAGTGCTCACATTCTCTACCATATGTGGTAATTCTGTCACTGAGAGGCAGGTTTTTTGAGTTACATAAACAACGGTTAATTTTAAATGTGCAGATGCCAAGAGCGCAGAAGAAAAAAAAAATCTTCCCAAGTTCAGCTCCCCTGGGGAAACACAGAGCACAGGAAAAAAATATGTTCAGAAAAGCGGGAAGGAATAGGCTTACTATCCAAGTCTGCAGTCCTTTGGTCCAGATGCAATAACCTTGATTGAGAGAAACTGCAGTAATTCATAGTGCCTGTTTTATTTCATTCTATTTTACGTTATTTTGTCCATTTTAAGCATTTTATTTTATGTACTATGCATCGTGTAGCCTATTTTATGCACTAATAAACCGCATGGTTTGTATAGTATGTAATTAAAGTGTGTGCCTGGTGAGGCCAAAGACCAATTTCCCGCCCTGGCTGGACAATTAAGTTAGAGCACATGCTTCTGGGGGTTTCTCCCACTGCCAAAAAACACAGATAACAGCTCAGGTAAACCGCAAAATACAGTCACTTTTTAATACTCCACTTAGACGCTTGTGCTCATAATGGTTTACCAACGAGAATAGACTGCAAGTTTTTACATCAAACAGCACTATTTCCATTATTTTCTGCTTATTCAAATTAAACCAAAATAAAATGTCTTCAATAGGAACGCCACCGACCCCCATACCTTCTACGCAAGCGTGGGGCTTGGTAACACACCACAGTTGTGCTCTCCCCAGGTTTGGACCGCCTGGCTGTGGGGGAACTGCTGGTTCACCACTGTGCCAAACTGGTGCCAGTTAGCAAATGTAAGTTTGTCTATTTGTACAAGATGAACACAACCTGGTGGCTCCACAACAGTGTGCGATGACTTTTTTTTTTGCATATATTTAGAAGGGTTTTCTTGTGGAGTACTTCCTCATTCGAGTCAAGGATCTGATAATAGCAGGTTTCTTTTTATGGCACTGATCGTCAAGTCAGCGGCACGGTGGTGCAGTGGTTAGCGTAGTCGCCTCACAGCAAGAAGGTTCTGGGTTCAAGCCCCCGGGGTCGTCCAACCTTTGGGGTCGTCCCGGGTCGTCCTCTGTGTGGAGTTTGCATGTTCTCCCCGTGTCTGTGCGGGTTTCCTCCGGGGGCTCCGGTTTCCTCCCGCAGTCCAAAGACATGTAGGTCAGGTGAATCGGCCGTACTAAATTGTCCCCTAGGTATGAATGTGTGTGTATGTTGGCAATATGTGTGTGATGGTCTGGCGGCCAGTCCAGGTTGTCTCCCCGTCTGCCGCCCAATGACTACTGGGATAGGCTCCAGCATCCCCGCAACCCTGAGAGCGGGATAAACGGCTCGGAAAATGGATGGATGATTGTAAAGTCATTTGGGACTATTTGTGTCATACAAATTAACTTGATTAGTTGTGCTTTTTGTTTTGTGTGTGTCCGCTAGTTTGACGATTCAGTTAATGTAGTTTGTTTTGTCGGTGTACATGTTTTATGTGTTTTAGTGTGTGCATGCATCTATATGCCTGCACTAATGTTTGTGTTTGTGCATCAATTTGTTATTATGTGTGTGTGTGTTTTACCTTGAAGGCTGCATTAATCTCTATGAAGGAGTCGAAGGTGGTCAAGTAAAACTCCCTGACCTCCCTCCAGTCACCAGACTGCACAGCATGCTCCACATCCTCCCTAGTCACACACACACACACACACACACACACACACACACGGTCCCAATCAAAACATCGTTCTTCAGAGACGAACCTCTGAGCAATAGTTCGAGACAAAAAAAATTAGCCGTACGGTTAAAAATTGCTTCAAAAAACACCGCAGAATTGTAAACGATGTGGCCATAGATCTTCCATTACGCAGTTATTTCCACGACACACACCGACACACACATGCACATTTTGCGTTGTGCCTCCGTCATGTGCATTGTTCTGTGAGGCGAAGTCCTCGACTCAACAAACTCCACCATTCAGCACGGCCACCACCATTCACAGTGCTGCTGTGTGACGATGCCACTACACCGCCCTGTTTGATAAGCAGTTACTTTCAGTATGAGGAGGGGGTAGCCTTTTTGAAACTGCTCTTAATGACCCCACTCAGACTTGGCGTTAAAATACATCCTGGGTGATCCAACCACATGTACACCGCTTAAAATACAGGTCTGAATGAACACAATGTGTCCTCAAGAAGTCTTGTGGATCTGGTCAGTCAGGATGTGTTCTGAGGGGGCCTGGGACGCATATGTCCACATATGTGGCGGGGTCTCAACGCAAATGTGTCCCCTGTCCAAATTGAAGGACCACCTAGTAAACTACATGGGTGATTACACATTCTTATTTGCCGCATTTGATGCAGACAAACGAACCCCTCACAATGCGAGAGATTGTTGGCATCTCTGGTTTCTGAAAAATGCACAGAATGGTTTTAACACCATTCAGTGAACACCTGTCTTATCTCGGATAGTTGTTGATTTTACGAAGGCTGTTTTCATTCATCTAATTCAATTTAATGTTACGGGACATAAAAATGTGTTTATCGGCAAGACAATGCGCAACTGACGGCCGAAAGTAGCAAGCAGAGCAGTGCCAGTGATTCACCACTTCCAGCCTGACTTCACGGCTGAGCAATGTAGTCAGTTTTGTCCATGACTAGTCTGTACTGGTTTGATTTTGAGCACGGGCTCAGGTGATGTGCATGATTATTTGCATATTGAGCAAACAAGCGGTCACTTGAGACACATTCTGAAGCCAGGTGTGAACAACCGTGAGTCTCACTGTCCAATTATAATTGGATCACCCAAGACGCATTTCAATGCCAGGTGTGAACAGTGCCAGTGAGAGGGTGATCAGAACCAGTCTCACAAGAAAGATCGATTTAATTAACTCGCAAAACTGGTCTGACTCACCAGTCCAGTCACACACCACGTTTTATGTTGCATAGACTCTTAAATCTCTAAACTCACTGGAACTCCTTGGTGGTTTTGGTGCGAAGGGGGATGATGGGATCCGAGGGGAACGGGGCCCTGACCTCCGGGGGCAGCGTATCAATGGAGACTCTCTGCTTCTGACGAACGTCACTGGAGATAGGTGGAAGCTCCCTCACTGGGCGAAAGACAGACACATGCTATCATTAGATAGTGAGACAAACAGAGAAAGAAAACAAGAGACAGACACATACAGGCGGGAGGAGAGACGGTAAGAAAGACGGCAAAAGAAAGAGAGAAACTGTCAAAATGGGGAAGACGTGAACAGAGAGAGAGATTGACAGAGAAGGAGGTCAATCGTCTTATCTGGCAAGGGAAATACATGTTTCATTAAGAGTTAACCTGTACACAGTGAAGGAAGCACAGCAGGAAAATGAACTGAACCTGAACTGGAAATATCCTTCTACAACCGTACATCCATCGTTCAACATTCTACAGCAGTATCAAACAAGGGAGTATCTATCAACTCTGGAAGGGAGAGAGAATGTCAAGTCAATGTTATTTGTACAGCTCAATATCACAAATTACAAATTTGCCTCGAGGGACTTTACAGCAACACAACATCACATCCTGTTCGTAGACCTTCGCATCAGATAAGGAACAACTCCCTAAAAAGAGTGAGAGAGAGCGACCGAGAGAGAGAGAGAGAGAGAGAGAGAGAGAGAGAGAGAGAGAGAGAGAGAGAGAGAGAGAGAGAGAGAGAGAGAGCGATGAAACAAAGGAAACGAGCTGGAGACAGATGGCGATCTTGAGAAAGAGGCTAAGTGGTGTGGGAGATATGGGGGAGTAGAGAATGACCGCACGACAAAGGCTAAAACGATCATTCCGATTATTTTGCTTAATATTGCGATCACAACTATTTATCATGCTCTCCATCCGTTTTGGGGAACAGACTTGTTTTATTGAGCGTTTTAAATTAATAGAAAATCGCCTTGAAATTGATCATGTATGTTATAAACCTATGAATAAATACATATCCAAATGTACAAATCCTCAAATCAAAATAATATTTTCCTCACATCAGAGCGAGTTAAACCCAGTGGGAGTAATCGTCCCAAGCCATTCATTTTGTAAACCAATATCAAAGTTGCGATTAATATATGATTAATTGTGCAGTGATTGATTAATGGAGTCGGTGCTCAGTTAGTACGTATGGAGTGGACTGGAATTTATTCCAGCAGTTCCATACGTACTGGACCCTATCCAGGGCTTAACTGGGGACTCCAAACTGGACTGTTGTAATGGAGTCCTAACAGGCGGTGACAAAGATGTGAACGAGGGTCTCTGTCATGGAGTCAGTGAGTGATGGCCAGACTCTGGAGAGGATTTGAAAATGGTAGAAGGCAGATTTTGCAACAGACCTAATGTGGGGCTCAAATGAGAGAGTGTAATCCAGAATAACATCTGGGTTGCAGACTCCTGAGGAGGGGCAGGAGGACCTGCTGTCAATCGTCGGCGTTTGGATGACATCAGAGTTTTTAGACTGGACTTTGGACATTGAAGACATTATAAGAGAAACAGAAAAGATTTACTTTATTAATCCCCATGGGGAAACTCCTCCTCTCTCAGTGCACTCTGTAGTGCAGGCTTACGGCGCATGAACAGAGACGCTCAGCGCCGCCTCGTCAGTGAGTCTACTAGCTATCGATGGTGACGGAGGGAGAGTAAGCAGTTTGGCTATAATCTCAGAGGATGACTTGGCTTGTCTTTTTTTAAATCTTCTCGTTGACTGTAAAACCCCCCCCCCCCACTGCTTTACCTTGCGTTCTCATCCAGACTAAATCATAAGCATATCTCTATAGGGCATAAGCTTGCTATCTAGGTATCTCGTTAAAGCTGCAGTGTGGAAGTTGCGTCTCCTCCTTCTGGCAGTGAGAGTAATTATTTATCTTCTTTCAGAGCTCTCAACGAAGAAAAGCTATACCAATGGTTATCCGTGTTTTTCCTCAACGTCAATCACTTTCTCTTTTTTTTTTACTTTAATCCTTCCTCTGCAGCTTAAGAAACTCTTATCGGACGCGTCTTAGGTTGCGTCCAAGCCGGAAGCTTCCTGGCAGAAAGCCCTGAAGGCAAGCCAATCAGAAGCATACGGCAAAGCTTTTTTTATGTATTATTTACATTTAACAAAATGTTTTAACATTTATTTTATTTATTTATTTTCTGCTCTGGCAAAACAGCGTAAAATGCACCACTTCCGGTGCTCTAGCGCGGGAATGTCGCCCCAGACACCATATCTAAAACTCCGGTATACTGCGAAATACAAAGAGCTTTTCCTGGCCATTATAGGCTTAATCATCACTGTGTAAACTCGTTTGGCAGGGGCTTGAATGTCATGGGCGTTCGTTTATATGTAAAAGTCCCGCACCCTAGATTTAAGGAAGCTACGCCATGAGGTTGTTTTTTTTTTTTAACTTTAATCCTGAATTGAATGACGGTCTCCCTTAAATAAACCAATTCCATGCTTGTTTGTATCAGTGTATTGTATAATGCCATACAGTGACTCAGAGGAACTTTTGTGCATAGCTGATGCTAGCTAGCTAGCTAAAAGGAAAATGTTTTTCTTGGTCAAGTTCTGTTCAGGATGTACAGGGATAACGTCAAGATAGCCGCTACTACTACTAACTAACTTAACCAATGCTAAAATAGCTAGCTGACGTTCATTCGCCAGCTTTTTTTTTTGTGGGCAAATAAGAAAAATTAGGCAAAGGTTGTTGCATAAAACAGGAATGCAAAGTTAATGCACTTCCCTGAGAATAATGTCTTTTTTTCACCAAACGCCAGTCTGTGAGTAGGAGATTCCCAGCTTTATAGTAATGTTATTAAAGATAAAAATATCATTTAGATAGCGGCCAATTAAGATTATATGTAATTACTAGAAGAACCCCGCTACAATGTAGCGGTTTGGTTATCCACCCGTCTAAATCTCCCTCCTCTTCATCCTGCCAGCTAACCGCCTTCCCCCTGCCCCTAACCCCCCCCCACTCCAACTCCCTCCCCCCAAATGCTCAGAATCATCTGAAATGCTGAGAAAAGTGGTTTTTAGCCATTTTTAGAAAATGCATATTTTGCATAATTATGCATAATTATTTTAATTTTCTGCTATTTTTCTGGTCCAATACCTACCACCTCCAAAAAAAAATTAGGATCATAAGCCCATTTTTGCAAAAATGCATATATTTTGCATAATGCCAAGACATTTCCAAGTCCCAGAAAATGTGTTTTATATAGGTGAAAAAATCAAAGATGCTCAGAATCATCTGAAATGCCGAGAAAAGTGGGTTTTAGCCATTTTTAGAAAAATGCATAATTTTAATTTTCTGGGATTTTCCCCCTTACTCTCTGAGACAATACCTACCACCTCCAAAAAAGAATTAGGATCATAAGTGCTTTAGTTTTCGGTCCCGCTATCTACACTAACTAACACAGACACACACACACTAACACCACACACACACACACATTCCGAAAATATATGAGTAGATATCATCAGGTTACAAGCATAGAAACACAGTCCACTGAAGGTGGCAGCAGCAACACAGAACAGCAGCAGAAGAGGAAGAAGACACCGTTCATTCTCTCCTTTAACCTATCCTATAATAGGAGCAGTGGGCAGCCACAGTGCAGCGCTCAGGGACCCCCCCCCCAGTCCCCCCCCCCATTGTCTCAGTCAGGGGCACAGACAGTATCTACCCTAACATCACCTGGGCACAGTGTCTCTCAGGTAAGGTTTTAAAATTCCAGTCTAGGCACCTGAATGAGATAAATAAGCATATCTTTTGATTCTTGGAGCAGTGACACAGCCAACTGCCTATTTTGCAAGTGGCGTATATCAATTAATGATGGCACGGTTGTAAACAGTACGATTTGATAGGTGGTTTCATTACCGGCTGGTGAGCTGATCGTTAAGCATATATCTTTTTTATCGGTTTGTCGAGATTGGGAATGCAAGAAACCACATGGATTTTGACAGGACTGGCAGCAGCAATGCACGGGAGTGTATGGATCCTGACGATAGGAGGGACAGTGTCTCAGCATCACAAAGGAAGAGACGTGAAGACATCACTACTATGGACATTGCTGGAAAGCCATACCGACCTGACCCGAATATATTGAAATTCAGAAAACATCAAATAGAGTCATGCATTTTAACAAAACTTGGTACAAATTCTACCCGTGGCTTCGCCACACTTCCTCTTTGAAGGGTAGATGGGATCCAATGTGATAACTCCATAGAGAATATAACACACTTGGTCAAATTTAGAATAGAAACAAGACCGTGTGTGACGTATTGCTGTAATTGTTGTCCCCGTCAGATCTCCACTGTAGTTCGTTTACAAAATTAACCATATTATAACCTCTGGTTGACCTCCCCCTTACACGTCCCACCCCACCCATGTGCCCCTACCAACTTTCAAGCCAAACCTGCGCCCTTGTGTCATTCGCTCCTTGCTTGTATGAAAACAAACGTTGCTTCAAATGATTCTTTGCTTCAGTTGGGCATCATATGCTTTGTTGGTTTTGGATTAAAAAAAAACCCACTCAGTTTTGACCAGGCATTTAGATGTCGAGTTAACTTCCCCGACCTCCGACTCTGTCGCTAGTTACTGATACCAATTGCTGTCTAGTCTGTAGAAAATCGAGATTCATCAGACCAGGCAACGTCTTCCCGATCGTCAATCCTCCAGGAGTGAAAGCCGGCACGGTCCTCTGCTGCTGTAGCCCATCCACTCCCAAGCTTTTAGAGATGCCCTTCGGTACACCAGTGTTGTAAAGACTGTTTATGTGAATATTTGTGGCCTTCCCCGTCAGCTTGAAAAAAGTTTGGCCATTCTCCCCCTAACGTTTCCCATCAGCCATATGTTTTCGTTCACAGAGAAGGTGCTTATTATATCTTTTTTTGTTTTTCACACCATTCTCTCTGTAAATGCTATGGACGGTAGTTTGGGAGAAAAAAAAACCCCAGCGCGTCGACAGTTTCGTGGATACTTGAACCAGCTTGTCTGGTACCAATGGGCAAAGTCCCTCCGATCACGCACCTTCCCCATTTTAACACTCGGCTGAACAACAGCTGAACCTCTTGACCCTGTCTGCACGCTGTCGATATGGAGCTGCAGCCGCATAATTAGCTGTTTTTTTTTTTTTATTTTCCCCCTTTTTCTCCCCAATTGCACCTGTCCAATTACCCCAATCTTCCGAGCCTTCCCGGTCGCTGCTCCACCCCCCCTGCCGATCCGGGGAGGACTGCGGACCACCACGTCTCCTCCGATACATGTGGAGTCACCAGCCGCTTCTTTTCACCTGACAGGTTAGGAGTTTCGCCAGGGGGACGTAGCACGTGGGAGGATCACGCTATTCCCCCCAGCCCCCCCCCGAACAGGTGCCCCAACCGACCAGAGGAGGCGCTAGTGCGGCGACCAGGACGCACACCCACATCCGGCTTCCCACCCGCAGACACGGCCAATTGTATCTGTAGAGATGCGAACAGGCGCCCCGACCGACCAGAGGAGGCGCTAGTGCAGCGACCAGGACACACACCCACATCCGGCTTCCCACCTGCAGACACGATTGGCCGCGTCTGTGGATGGGAAGCCGGACGTAGGTGTGTGTCCTGGTCGCTGCACTAGCGCCTCCTCTGGTCGGTCGGGGCGCCTGTTGGGGAGGGGGGAACTGGGGGGAATAGCGTGATCCTCCCACACGTTGCATCCCCCTGGCGAAACTCCCCACTGTCAGGTGAAAAGAAGCGGCTGGCGACTCCACATGTATCGGAGGAGACATGTGGTAGTCTGCAGCCCTCCCTGTATTGGCAGAGGGGGGATGGAGCAGCAACCAGGACGGCTCGGAAGAGTGGGGTAATTGGCCGCATACAATTGGGGAGAAAAAAAAAGCCCCCCCCCCCCCCAAAAAAAAAGAATGAAAATAAGGGACATGAAAATGAGCCTACTGGTGTGGCTAGTAGTATACATGTGAACCTGACAACTGAGGCAGGATAGATCTTGTCATGGGACGGTCACATTAGCACAACATCTTCAAACGGCTGTTTCTAAAGCTTCTCTCTAAAGCCTCCTTCTTACTTCCTGTTAGACAGACACAGAGCTTAGCCTCCCCCCACAACCAGAGACTTTAAAGAAACTCGTTGTACTGCAATACCGTAAACTCAAAGTATGGCTAGTTCGTTCTGTTCTGCAGCCGTCTTCGGAGTGGTGTGCTGAAACCCCTTCGGTTTTCTGGGTAAAACCCTCAACAGACACCATCCATTGTGTCACTTGTCCTTGAGCTTAGGCAGCCTCGTTAACTGCCATGACAACCGAGGCCGGCAGAAGGAAATCACCGCGCTGCTGCTCTCCACTTAGCAGAATGGAAATACGAGGAGGATCTGGCAATTTTGGAGCCAAGTAACGTGGTGGGAAGATCTCAGAAAAACATTTCAAAATAACGGTAAAACAGTAAGTTAAACTAAATCCGAGTTCACGAAACAAGAAAGAACACCTGATCCTTTTAATTGTATTTCAAATCATTGTGTGTAATACACTTCAAACTCAAATTCAACGAGTTAATAAATGAGATGTTAGCAAACTCAGTAAAATGGTCTAGGATGCGTTGGTAAAGGTTTTCGATGAAGTAGATGCAACTTTGCCTCTACCTCAAATTACCTGCAGTCTTCTTCTCGCATTTAGCCGAGTTAGATATTGGTGGGTTAGCCGTTGTATTTTCGTAGACCTGGCCAGGCAGCAGAACAAATCACAAAGGGCATTTATTTACCTTCAGGAACTCACTACCACAACTTACCGTGTCTCCCCCCCGGGCTGCCAGGCAGAGGACCAGCTATGCCACCCGTCAGACCCCGCCAGCCGGCCTCCCTCCTCTGGCCCAGCGTGGAGATGAAGGTGCCCAGGGACGGGAACGCCGGCTTTGCTCCTCGACCCAGACCCTTGGGTTAAGAGAGAGGATGTCATCATCAACACAATGGACAGAACAAATGTGTGTGTGCGTGTGTGCGTGTGTCAAAAATACCCAACGTGCTAGTTGAGAAAACTTAATTTCCTGTGTTCTGTGTTCACCCAGCAGCAACACCATACTTATCGTATGGGAAACGGGAGACAAAACATGTAATTAAGTATTTTTTTTTAGCTAAACTTTCCCTCTTAAACACAAAGAATCGTAGTCTAGATTGTTTGATGAGATTAGATGAAAGTTCATGATTTTGGGGGGGGAACAGGATCCTTTTGACAGCAAATGACAGGATGCAGCCGAGAAATAAATGTGATATGGATTGAAGAGCACGTATGACGTGACTAAAAAGACACCAAAAACCTGTTAGGTCAAACATTATGAGACCAGCCTGGAGCCGAGCAAAGATCCAGGTCACATGGAATAATACAAATAATACTTTATATTGGTTTATGGGTCACGCGTATACGGTTTGCTGTGTTATAGCGAATTAAGTTGTTTCTTGGTTTTTTTTTTTATGATGAAATTTCCCAGAAACCTGTTTTCAGTGCTGCAGCCAGACGGAAAACCTTTACTGAGTTCAGAACAGGGACCGTCTGAGAAAGGCAAGAAGACAGAGGACCGGAGGAGGGAGGGGAGGTAACAAACAGGAGAGTGAGAGAGATGGACGGAAGAGGAGGTCGAGGGAAACGTAGAGGGAAGAGAGGATGAAGAACAAGGGGGAGAGGAAGGAAGGAGGGATGAGACGGGGAACAGCGGGAGGATCCAGGTAAGAAGAGACAGCAGAGGAAGGAGGAGAGAGAAGAGCAGAGAGAAGAGCAGAGAGAGGAGGAGAGAGACGAGCAGAGAGAGGAGGAGAGAGAAGAGGAGAGAGAAGAGCAGAGAGAGGAAGAGAGAGAGGAGAGAGAAGAGCAGAGAGAGGAAGAGAGAGAGGAGAGAGGAGGAGAGAGAAGAGGAGAGAGAAGAGCAGAGAGAGGAAGAGAGAGAGGAGAGAGAAGAGCAGAGAGAGGAAGAGAGAGAGGAGAGAGGAGGAGAGAGAAGAGAGAAGAGAGAAGAGAGAGGAGGAGAGAGAAGAGCAGAGAGAGGAGAAGAGAGACGAGCAGAGAGAGGAGCAGAGAGAGGAAGAGAGAGAGGAGAGAGGAGGAGAGAGAAGAGAGAAGAGAAGAGAAGAGAGAGGAGGAGAGAGAAGAGCAGAGAGAAGAGCAGAGAGAGGAGGAGAGAGAAGAGCAGAGAGAGACGAGCAGAGAGAAGAGCAGAGAGAGGAGGAGAGAGAGGAAGAGAGAGAAGAGCAGAGAGAGGAGAGAGGAGGAGGGAGAAGAGAAGAGAAGAGAGAGGAGGAGAGAGAAGAGCAGAGAGAAGAGCAGAGAGAAGAGCAGAGAGAAGAGCAGAGAGAGGAGGAGAGAGAGGAAGAGAGAGAAGAGCAGAGAGAGGAGAGAGGAGGAGAGAGAAGAGAAGAGAAGAGAGAGGAGGAGAGAGAAGAGCAGAGAGAAGAGCAGAGAGAAGAGCAGAGAGAGGAGGAGAGAGAAGAGGAGAGAGACGAGCAGAGAGACGAGCAGAGAGAAGAGCAGAGAGAGGAGAGAGGAGGAGAGAAGAAGAGCAAAGAGCAGAGAGAGGGAAGACAGGAGAGTATAGAGGAGGAGGGAAGAGCAGAGAGAGGAGAGAGAAGAGCAGAGAGAGGAGGACAGAGCGGGAGAGAGAAGAGCGGAGAGAGAAGAGGAGGAGAGAGAGAAGAGCAGAGAAAAGCAGAGACAGGAGGGAGAGAAGAGCAGAGAGAGAGGAGAGAAGAGGAGAGCAGAGAGAGAGGAGAGAAGAGAAGAGGAGAGCAGAGAGAGGCAGAAAGAGAAGAGCAGAGAGAAGAGACAGGAGGAGCGAGACGAGCAGCGAGAGGAGAGAGAAGAGCAGAGAGAGAGGAGAGAATAGCAGAGAATGGAGGAGAGAGAAGATCAGAGAGATGAGCTAATAGAGGAGGAGAGAGAAGAGTAGAGCAGAGGGAAGTCAAGAGGAGGTGGGGAAGGGGAGATGTACAGCAGCCGCTACTGTCCTCACACACCACACACACACACACACACACACACACACACACACACACACACACACACACACACACACACACACACACACACACACACACACACACACACACACACAGAGGCACAAACCTGCAGACACACTTGTTTTATCAATATCGTTCAGAAGAGAGACTGATGTGCTGAGAGATAACGTTTTAATAAACACACTGGATATTATTCTTATTATTATTATTCTTATTCTTATTATTATTATTCTTATTCTTCTTATTGTGTTTTTAACACGCGGCCAGACAACATGCAGCCAACTGTACTGCAGTTCCTTCACTCCACCTCCTGCTCGTTCAATGCTTTTCACCAACCCGGAGAGGGTGAAAATCAACCCATCACACCTTATAGGCCCGACCTGTGATGTATTTGACCATATGAAATCGAGGAGTTTTCACAAACGTACGTGAAGAGTTTGAATTATAGATGGAAAATAAGCCTTTGGAGCAATCCCGGTTGTAAATATGGACTTGGTTTACTCGGGTGTTTACAGATATCACCCATGTCACCCATCCTTCTACGGCTTCAGGAAAATAAAATCAGATCTCGTTGTGCTTCAGTATTCACCCTTGTATTGCGAGACCTGTCAATCAATGCGGGAGTGACGGCTGATTCCTGGGTTTTGGTAGCGGGTCCACCACTTGGTTTACATCTGAATTAAGGATTGTACCTTTAAATCCTCTGTTCTGATGTTTAATGGTTTGAATCGAATTTTAATGTAAGATGAATCGGGGCGTCAGGGGGGCGTGGCGGTCTGTTTCGTTGCCTACCAACACGGGGATCGCCGGTTTGAATCCCCGTGTTACCTCCGGCTTGGTCGGGCGTCCCTACAGACACAACAGGCTGTGTCTGCAGGTGAGAAGCCGGATGTAGGTATGTGTCCTGGTCCCTGCACTAGCGCCTCCTCTGGTCGGTCGGGGCGCCTGTTTGGGGGGAGGAGGAACTGGGGGGGGGGTAGCGTGATCCTCCCACACGCTACATCCCCCTGGTGAAACTCCACATGTATCGGAGGAAGCATGTGGTAGTCTGGAGCCCTCCCCAGATCGGCAGAGGGGGTGGAGCAGCGACCGGGATGCCAATATTTGTTTCTTAGGATGAATCCAGTAAGTTCCGCCCCTCAGGTGCTAGGATTGGCCAGATCTGCCTGTCAGTCAACTTTCCGGCTTCATCCTAGGAAAAAAATATTTGCTTACCGTACACACACAGTTAAGTTGGCACAGTTAGCTTGGTTGCAAACGTGGCTAATGGCTAACAGTTAGCTAGCAAACATGGCTAGGGTTAGGGTTAGGGTTGTAGCGCGTTCACATCAGCCTTGACCGACAGGCAGATCTGGCCAATCCTAGCGTCCGAGGGCGGGAACTCTCCGGATTCCCGGGACAGCTCGGAAGAGTGGGGTAATTGGTCGAATACGCTACACCTAATGTAACTCGTTAGTCTTGATCGAGTCTTTGTCCAAGTGCACCGTGGGTACTCGTACCTTCATCAGGATGAACAGAAAAATGCAGGAACCAAAGACCTGCAGCACGCAGAGACATTTTCATCTCCAGGCCGAACGAGTGCATGTGTAAGACGCTTCATCAGCCCGCTCGCCAGCCGGTTAGAAAAACACAAGACTAATTTCACTCTGAAACACTGACGGCACCATCCGTCAACACGGGTGGAGAAAACACCTTTTCCCAAGACGAAGACGACACATTTCGGGCAAACTGCATTTTGAGTAAACACAAACCAACACCGACAGTGACAAAGAGTCATACTGCTGACAAGTTTACAGCAAGAATCGTTTTGTTGTTGTTCAATTATCAGTGTCAAATCTGCTCAGAGGGCCCGGATCTACCCTGTCTGACCTGCAGCCGGGGCCCGGATCTACCCTGTCTGACCTGCAGCCGGGACCCGGATCTACCCTGTGTGACCTGCAGCCGGGGCCCGGATCTACCCTGTGTGACCTGCAGCCGGGACCCAGATCTACCCTGTCTGATCTGCAGCCGGGGCCCCGGATCTATCCTGTCTGACCTGCAGCCGGGGCCCAGATCTACCCTGTCTGATCTGCAGCCGGGGCCCGGATCTATCCTGTCTGACCTGCAGCCGGGGCCCGGATCTATCCTGTCTGACCTGCAGCCGGGGCCCGGATCTACCCTGTCTGATCTGCAGCCGGGGCCCAGATCTACCCTGTCTGATCTGCAGCCGGGGCCCGGATCTATCCATGTCTGACCTGCAGCGGGACCCGGATCTACCCTGTCTGATCTGCAGCCGGGGCCCGGATCTACCCTGTCTGATCTGCAGCCGGGGCCCGGATCTACCCTGTCTGACCTGCAGCCGGGGCCCGGATCTATCCTGTCTGACCTGCAGCCGGGGCCCGGATCTACCCTGTCTGACCTGCAGCCGGGGCCCGGATCTATCCTGTCTGATCTGCAGCCGGGGCCCAGATCTACCCTGTCTGACCTGCAGCCGGGACCCGGACCCCCGGTCCCCACAGAGTCCCTGCTGCCGACACAGACCACGGAGAACTGCTCCTCTGGGTCCTCTAAAAAATTTCCCCATCTTCCTAAAGGCTCCACCACATTGGGGGGGGGGGTGACAGCGGCTCAGCAGGTGGAGCAGGTCGCCTGGTAAGTGGAGGGTTGCTGGTTCGATCCTCGGCTCCTCCTTGCAAAAATGTTGAGGTACACATAACCCCTAACTGCTCCCCGAGAGCTGGTTGTTGTTATATGCATTCATGCGTGTGTGTGTGTGTGTGTGTGTGTGTGTGTGTGTGTGTGTGTGTGTGTGTGTGTGTGTGTGTGTGTGAGGCATGACCTGTGCAGCACATTTGAGTGGCTGTTGCAGCTAGAACCCTGCTATATAAAATGCAGCCCCATTTACATCAATGGCTAATTGAAGGTAGATTTTACATCAAGCGGAGGACAGACGTACATTTTAACTTTTACTTCCACTGTGAAGGCGACTCTCGCTTTCACACACACACACACACACACACACACACACACACACACACACACACACACACACACACACACACACACACACACACACACACACACACAGTCAGCACAGAAAGAAAAGAGACAAACAGTCTGTCAAGTCTCTTGCAGTGTTGTTGGTCGTCTGTCTCCCCTCTCCATCTCCATCTCTCTCTCCATCTCTCTCTCTCCATCTCTCTCCCATCTCTCCATCTCTCTCTCTCCCATCTCTCTCTCTCCATCTCTCTCTCTCCATCTCTCTCTCCATCTCTCTCTCTCCATCTCTCTCTCTCCATCTCTCTCTCTCCATCTCTCTCTCT